>NC_048290.1:29911867-30054367 GCF_009762535.1 Notolabrus celidotus
TACATTAAATAAGTCTATATTTATATCAAAATAGGATATATGAGACACTATTTTTACAGGAAACAGGAAAATAATGTAACATTAGACATTGAGCACCCCCATGGTTTGAATGGAATGATCCACATTTCATATGCAAATGTTCGACTATGAGATTGGCAGTCGACTAAGGCTCGTTAGAACGAATCGTCCAATATTCGACTATTTGGATTCACCCCTAATAAAATTATATTGTTTTTTGTTAACTTAGAATGAGCATTTTATATCTTCATAGGTGTGGGCCGCCGTCTTTCATGGCTATGTCTCTGCCGTAGCACAGAACAGACAAGTAGCATACGCATTTTCATACCGAGTGGGTGGGTGGCCACCCGAAGACAAAGAAGACTGGTTGTTGTGCGCTAAATAATTTTTTCTCATAGAGGTTTTTGATGGTAAAAACTTGGACACATGAATGATCATACTTAAAATGCATCACAGGAGCTTCTTGTCCTCAAAGGCCACTGTCACTTCAACAATATTCCCATTTCTACACACTGTACCTTTAAGAGTGTTGTAATACTCAATATCAGGCGAGGCAGATGGCTGTCTAACATGAGTCTGGTTCTGCTTGAGGTTTCTGCCTGAGGTTTCTCCATTCCGCTGTAACTACTGTAGCTAAACACTGCAAGGTGCTCTGCTCATGGTGGATTAAGATGAGATCAGACTGAGTCCTGTCAGTAAGAGGGGACTGGATCATATCCTGTCTTGATGTTGGGTCTATGTTAATAATTTAACTTAGAGTGTGTGTAGTAGAGTAGATTACAAGCTTTAGACAGGAGCAAAAAAGAAGCATCTGTTTTTTCTCATTTTCGCTTCCTGTTGCCATATTTCATTTACAGATGCTGCTTTATTTCGACAAAGTCATAATTAGGGTAGACTTTGTGTTTTGGCCCTGCAATGTAGAAACATTTTAACTTACTGCTGAGCCAGTTGAAGTTAGTTCTTCAGAAAGTGTATTTAAGGCACCAGGAAGCAGCATTTTGAAACAGTGGTTGCAAAACAGCCCCATGTTCTCTCGCCCGTACTTTCCCTAGTAGACCTACTTATATGCTGCTGTTTCTATGTGCTTCATTAGGCTTGCGGTTCGCTGGTGTCGCGACATGGTTTAGCCTTTTAGCTGGATGGCTGATGCTAGATTTTATGAATTCATCTGCAGTATTGACCTACTGAGGACAGGAGTGTTTGGTTTTGGAGAAAAACCCACAAACCTTTGGGCTTTGAGGTTGCACAGGCCTAACTCATGCTTGATAAGTGATCCAGCAAAATATCCGTCACCCGCCGTGCAAAATGCTTTCTGTCACCATCTGTTGAGGTTCTACATGTGTTGTAAAAAGAAATCTGCAGGGTAAACTAAAGGTCCTGGTTTCCACACTGGAGGAGATACGATGCACACTCTGGAACTGTAGATAATGAATGCCTGTGAGTTGACACAGAGTGTGAAACGAGCAAATGCCATGCATGCTTGACTCCACAGCCTGGCGTGTAGCCATTGTCTTCTCTGATGTGTAATTTACAAATATAGAATCTGCGGTTAAACCTAAGTTTCCCTCTGTATTGCCTGTGAGGAAGGAGCAACAGTTCTTCAGGGCTCTGTTTTTTAGTCTTTACATTTATAAGAGAGCTTGTTTTTCTCTCAATGTTTGAAATGTAGACTCAGTTGCCTCAGATCACAAAAAAATATGAAAAAGTGAGGAATTGATTTTCTTAAAATAACCAAGACCACAACTTCCCTTTCTTTTGCTTGGATATCTTACTACATTGTTTTCCTTTGCTTTCCCCCCAATAGAGTATCTGACAGAGGTCCGTGAGTACGGAACCCTATATTCCAGCTGGGCGGGGTCTGAGGAGGAGCTGCAGCGCCCCCTGGAGGGCGTGGCCGGCTGTGTGTCCACATGTTGCGGTGCCCTGGAGGAGCAGTGCGAGAACATGAGCCAAGACTTCCTGCCTGTACTCAGAGAATACCTCCTCTATATAGAGTCCATGAAGGTGAGAGGAGAATCATTCAGTAAAGATTCTGAGGGTGACAAGTTCTCAAATACTTGAATGCA
Organism: Notolabrus celidotus; assembly: GCF_009762535.1. Classification (NCBI taxonomy): domain Eukaryota; kingdom Metazoa; phylum Chordata; class Actinopteri; order Labriformes; family Labridae; genus Notolabrus; species Notolabrus celidotus. The sequence goes on from NC_048290.1 coordinate 29,913,952, forward strand.
GCTCTGTGAGTCTGTTTTGGTTACAGCCAGCATTAGTGGAAAATCATCCATCCATCCATCCATCCATCCATCCATCCATCCATCCATCCATCCATCCATCCATCCATCCATCCATCCATCCATCCATCCATCCATCATCTTTAACACTTTTCCTGTTATTGGAATGAAAAAGAAAAACTTGAATTACATTTTTAAAATGTAATGCTAATAATTATGTTTTTGCAGAAAGTATACAGAATAACAATATACTGACACAATACCTCTTTACTAACAGTAGGTGAAGACAACATGTGAGATGTCTGCTTTGAACCAAACTTTGATTTTTACGCATCATGTATCCACAAACTTTTATCTATTTTGTTATCTTCGGGTTTTTGAATCAAATCAACATCTTTATGACAATGCAATCAATCAATCAATCAATCAATCAATCAATCAATCAATCAATCAATCAATCAATCAATCAATCAATCAATCAATCAATCAATCAATCAATATTTGTATAGCACCAAATCACAGCAAACATTATCTCAAGACGCTTTTACAAACAGAGCAGGTCTATACCACTCTATGTCAAATTATGAACAGAGACCCAACACCAAGACAGGATAAGACTCAGTCTGACCCCACCTTAATCCATCATGAGCATTGCACCTCACAGTATTTAGCTAGTTACAGCGGAGAGGAAAAACTTCCTTTAACAGGCAGAAACCTCGAGCAGAACCAGACTCATGTTAAACAGCCATCTGCCTCGACCGAGTTGGGGCTGGAAAGAGGGATAGAGGACAATAAGAGAGAGAGGGAGCGGTGATAGTGATGAGACGAGTAGTAGTAGTAGTAGTAGTAGAAGTAGTAGTAATAGTAGTAGTAGTAGTAGTAGTAGTAGTAGTAGTAGTAGTAGTAGTAGAAGTAGTAGTAATAGTAGTAGTAGTAGTAGTAGTAGTAGTAGTAGAAGTAGTAGTAATAGTAGTAGTAATAGTAGTAGTAGTAGTAGTAGTAGTAGTAGTAGTAGTAGTAGAAGTAGTAGTAGTAGTAGTAGTAGTAGTAGTAGTAGAAGTAGTAGTAGTAGTAGTAGTAGTAGTAGTAGTAGAAGTAGTAGTAATAGTAGTAATAGTAGTAATAGTAGTAGTAGTAGTAGTAGTAGAAGTAGAAGTCAAGCAGGTCCTCAACACAAATACTTCACTAATGTACACACACTTTTAGGCTTGAATGAAACAATATACAATGAATAACACTGACAATACTGTTTAATGCCATTATACAATTAAAAATAATACATTTACCCTTTAATTTCATTTAACTTAACTCGGTCGAGGCAGATGTCTGTCTAACATGAGTCTGGTTCTGCTCGAGGTTTCTGCCTGTTAAAGGAAGTTTGTCCTTGCTGCTGTAACTAGCTAAATACTGTGAGGTGTAATGCTCATGGTGGATTAAGATGAGATTAGATCAAGACCTGTCAGTAAGAGGGGACTGGATTGTACCCTGTCTTGGTGTTGGGTCTTTTGTTAATAATGTAACATAGACCTGCTGTGTTTGTAGAAGTGATACTGTATTGTTACTTTCATATCCATGAATGCAAGATTGAAAAAAACAACCCCCAACTTCACTGTGTTTGTGTGAATTCAGAGAATATTCAAAAGCTCTCAAATGTGCTATTACTATAAAAAGTAACAAAGCTGATTGACTGTTTGTTGAGCTTTTAAAGAAAGTATTCACATACATTCTCAAATCCAGTTTAATTATGTTTACACTTCCCAACTCTGTAGTTATTCAAATGTATTTCTCTGTATTTATCGATGTGAGATCATTGTTTCATTTTCTTTATATATTGTTTCATTTAGTACAAGCACCATATCACAACACTGACTTATCACTGCTTTTTCCTGCTTATTTTGGCCCTTTCATATCTATATCTATATATATAGATATATAGATATAGATTTTTTATTTTTTTTGCACTGCATTGCAATGGCTGAAGAAATGAAACATCGACACTGTCCATTTTGAGTGTACAGTTTTGACTTTTTGTAAACATGCTGCATACAGAAATCCTCCCCACAATAAGAGTTCGTAATGAATGAGTCACACTTACAGCCTGGCTTTCTTATATGACCCTGAACAGAGGAAATGGTACACAAGATTCTGCATTTCTCACATCCTGCCCCCCTCCTAGATCTTGATTCAGCATTTTACTGTTTGCAATTTCTTTCACTTGTTGCATCATGCATTAATGTCACAGCATCATTGAATGACGCATTAATTGTGCAGAATGAACTGCTCATGTTTCGTGGTTTCTTACAGAATGTTTTGAGGAAGAGGGACCAGAGCCAGGCGGAGTACGAGGGCCGGCTAGAAGCAGCCGTATTGCGCAAACAGGAAGACAGAACGCCAGTAAGTGTACATCTGAACCCTCAGCATCTTTTTTTTTTGCATGTAGGCTTTTAACTTTTTGTGCTTGATAGTGCCCTTTTCAGGTTCTTTGTAACTTCCCAAAGTTCCCTTTTTTTCCCCTTAAAGCACATGATGTAGCATTTAACCATCCGCTACTGACATCCTTCATTATAATGTTCCTTTTTGCAAGAGTGATTTACACACCAATGATTTATTCAACATGGAAATAAAAAAAGGGTTTCCAATAAATGTGCTATACTAACCCCACAAAGTCTTCTGTCAAACTTCTGTAATACAACCCTGCTCCACCCAGACCCAGTGGCTGTAGCCCAGTCACCAGTAGTCCAGTATAGTAAGATGTCCCCTGAAGGCCCCTGTAGCTGTAGTTTTCTCTGTGTCCCTGTAGATACCAGTGGAGGTGGAGAAATGCCAGGACAAAGTGGAGTGCTTCAACGCTGACCTGAAGGCAGACTGGGAGCGCTGGCAGAGCAACAAGAGACAAGACTTTAAACAGCTTCTCATCGGCATGTCCGACAAAAACATCAACACTTACGAAAAGGTACGCTGGCTGCTGTGAAGCACTCTGTGTGAGAGAGGAAGTACTAACTTTGATCTCTGCAGGAAGTTCCAATTGTCTTGTGATGACTTTACTGTATGTTTTATCTTTTTACATTTTTAATGCAGGAACAAAAACAGAAGGTATTGTGATGTGTTAAAACACATTTATACATAGTGCTTGAGGGTGTGGTGGAGAGCTTTTGGAGCCCCATCAACCCACAGAAAAATTGCAGTTTATGAATCAAAACAATGGAATACAAAAAAAAGAAAGTTTAAAAGAGTCATCTTTATTACATTTTCCTTTATTTTTATCACCTTGATGACAAACACTATGGTTTACTGGTTGGCTCTAACTTCACTGGAGCTAACACGTTAGATGACAGAGAAGCCTGTTTGCATGTTTACTGCAATGGATGGCGAGTCATCATTTTGAATTTAACCTTGCACTTACTAAAATGAAACCTTAAAACAATACTTTAGTTAAAAGATAAAAATCCTTCAAAACAGTTAGACTAAACCAGTGATGTAAAATGAATCTGAATTATTATTAGTCACATCAAGTTAAATCTCATTATGAACAATGCTTTCTGTACTCACTGTGCTGTGAAAATTCTGCCTGCACTAAAACAGTTTGGATATTTGACACACAGCCCTGAACATTGGTGAAGGCTCATTGGTCAGGTTTTCTCTTCAATCAAAGGCTATGATCCCTAACTGGGCTCATAAAAGGAGTGATGACTACTTCTTGAATTCAATAACAAAGTTCATATTTTTAGAAGTGTGAGTGTTAGAGGTGTCCCGATACAACATTGTCTCTTCCAACATGATACCGATATTGCAGCCTTGAGTATTGGCCAATACTGATTTCGATCAGATACAATATCAGCATGAATCATACAGTCATGGCCAAAAGTTTTGAGAATGACACAAATATTACATTTTCACAAAGTGTGCTGCTTCAGGGTTTTTAGGTGTTTTTGTCAGATGTTTCTATGGTATAATGAAATACAATTAGAAGCATTTCATAAGTATCAAAAGCTTTTATTGAGAATTACACAGAATTCATGCAATAAGTCAATATTTGCAGTGTTGACCCTTCTTGCTGTCAATCAACTTCTGGACCAAATCCTGACTGATGGCAGTCCATTCTTGCATAATCAATGCTTGGAGTTTGTCAGAATTTGTGGGTTTTTGATTGTCCACCCACCTCTTGAGGATTGACCACAAGTTCTCAATGGGATTAAGATCTGGGGAGTTTCCTGGCCAAGGGCCCAAAATCTTAATGTTTTGTTCCCCGAGCCATTTTGTTATGACTTTTGCTTTATGGCAAGGTGCTCCATCATGCTGGAAAAGGCATTCTTCATCACCAAACTGCCCTTGGATGGTTGGGAGAAGTTGCTCTCGGAGGACGTTCTGGTACCATTCTTTATTCATGGCTGTGTTTTTAGGCAAGATTGTGAGAGAGCCCACTCCCTTGACCGAAAAGCAACCCCACACATGAATGGTCTCAGGATGCTTCACTGTTGGCAAGAGACAGGACTGATGGTAGCGCTCACCTCGTCTTCTCCGAACAAGCCTTCCTCCAGATGCCCCAAACAATGGGAAAGGGGATTCATCAGAGAAAATGACTTTACCCCAGTCCTCAGCAGTCCAGTCCCTGTACCTTCTGCAGAATATCAGTCTGTCCCTGATGTTTTTACTGGAGAGAAGTGGCTTCTTTGCTGCCCTCCTTGACACCAGGCCTTCCTCCAAAAGTCTTCGCCTCACTGTGCGTGCAGATGCACTCACACCTGCCTGCTGCCATTCCTGAGCAAGCTCTGCACTGGTGGTGGCCCGATCCCGCAGCTGTAACACCTTCAGGAGACGGTCCTGGCGCTTGCTGGACTTTCTTGGGCGCCCTGGAGCCTGTTTGGCAACAATTGAACCTCTCTCCTTGAAGTTCTTGATAATTCGATAGACGGTTGACTGAGGTGCAATCTTACTCGCTGCTATAAACTTCCCTGTTAGGCCCTTTTTGTGCAATGCAATGATGGCTGCACGTGTTTCCTTGCAGGTAACCATGGCTAACAGATGAGGAACAATGGTGTCATGCACCATCTTCCTTTTAAAGTGTCCAGTCACTCAATCATGACAGATTGATTGCCAGCCTTGTCCTCATCAACACCCACACCTGTGTTAATGTGTGTGACACCTGTGTGTCATTGAAATGATGTTAGCTGGTCCTTTTGTGGCAGGGCTGAAATGCAGTGGAAATGTGTTTTTGGTGATAAAGTTCATTTTCAAGGCAAAGAGGGACTTTGCAATGAATTGCAGTTGAGCTGATCACTCCTCATAACATTCTGGAGTAAATGCAAATTGCCATTATAAAAACTGAAACAGCAGACTTTGTGAAAATTAATAGTTGTGTCATTCTCAAAACTTTTGGCCATGACTGTACATACTTTTATTACCTGTTTTGTAGTATGGAATGTTAGAAAATGCTTGATCAAGTGATATTACTCAAACAGAGAACAATAGTCAGCAACAGTAGGTATGAGAAAAACTGACCCATGTATTATTAACCAATTGGTTACATACATTTTAACCTTAAACATAAGAATATACTACAATTGAATACAATAAATACAAAATCAATTAGAAGACCCTGAAAAATAACCTCAATAAATCCCATAAAAACAAATGATGCTGCCAGGGTGGGGAGTCGAGCTTGGTTGTCTCTCCAGTAATGCCATGGATTGTTCTTCCGTTCAATAGTGGCCTCACAGAGGTAGCTCTCCATTTCAAAGATTGCATGACAGGGTTTGCACTCAGCTGCAACATCTTTTTCGGGCTTTAACGAAAAATCCTGCCACACGGCCGACATCACTCCTACTCCTTGCTACTTTGTTAGCACCTTAGCACACACTGCTGTTGTGATCACGTGGGCTCTGGAGTCTGGAATTGACTGCTTGAATGGTAGTGCTTATATTAGAGATTTTAGACACCCCTATGAGTGTATACGAAAGTGCATTGTATTCACATGAGAGAAAAAAACATCTCTTTCTGGATTAACGAGATAACTGGCACCTCAGTTGCACTCTGTGAGGACCAGTTTTTTCATCAATTGTCTGATTGGCTCGAGTCACCATGTAGCCAGCTAGAATGCATTTCAGATGCATCGTTTTATATCAATGAAGCAGGCCAATTTACTCAGCTGATCCTGGAGAAATGCTGCAACGTCCAGCAGATCAGAACAGAACTTACGTCTAAACACCTGCAAAGTCCTCAAGTGCCTGTGCGAAGTTGACAATACCATCTATGTTACTTCTAGACACTAGTATCTCCCAATGTGTTAAACCATAAGTAAATACAACTGGATTCAAATGAACAGCAGGGGCATGTTTAGGCTACTTCCTTGTGTGGCCATGAGATGCTGTTGGGATTTTACTGTAACGGTGTGTCGTTAATTCAGAACAGAGACATTTGGGTTTTTTTTTATTCCAAAAATATTTTCTTGTAATTCTGAAATAATGATTTTGTTAATTCAGGGAAAAGGAGCAGAATTTTTCTTCATTTAAATTAATTTTTCTCATAAGTCCAAGATAATTATCTTGTTAATTCAGAAAAAAAAAGAGCAGAATGTGTGAGCTGTGGCTCAGTGGGTAGAGTCGGTCGTCCATCAATCGGAAGGTTGGCGGTTTGATCCCAGCTCCAGCAGTCACATGCTGAAGTGTCCTTGAGCAAGACACTGAACCCCAAATTGCTCCCTCTGTTGTTCAGAGGTGTGTGAATGTGTACCAATGAGAGATCAGCTAATACTGATGGTCCCTTACATTAACAGCCTCTACCATCAGTGAGTGAATGTGTATGAATGGGTGAATGCGCCAAGTAGTGTGTATAAGCACTAGTCAGACTGACTAGAAAAGCCCTTTATAAATACAAGTCCATTTACCATTTTATTTATATTGACTTTTTTGCGTAATTCCAAGATAATTCTCCCGTTCATTCACAAAAACAGAACAGAATTATTTTAATAAATTATTTTTTCAGAATTCCAAGATAACTAATTTGTTAATTCAGAAAAACTGAGCTGAATTCTTTTATTTAAAATGAACTTTTCTCATCTCCCGAGATAATTAGCTTGTTAATTCCGAAAAACAGAGCAATTCATTTTGTTTTCCTAATCCTGAGATAATTGTCTTGTTAATTCAGAAAAAAGAGCAGAATTTTTTTTATTTACATTAATTTTTTCTCCTAAATCCAAGATAATTATCTAATTATTTCAGAAAACAGACCAGAATTATTTTATTCAATACTTTTTTCCCTGCAATTTTGAGATTACTAACTTGTCAATATAAAGAATCAGAGCAGAATTATTTTATTTAAATGTGAATGCAATACGCTTCCTTAGATGTAAGACCTAGAAACATAAAGTAAGTGTTAAAGTCAGAGGCAACATATAGGTGGCTCTTCAACATAACATGACGAGGTGAGAATAAATCTAAAGCTGAACAACATGTAACAAGAACACATTTGTGCTGCACATTGTTACTTTGAAACTATGCCTCTCACATCACTGCAACTCCTCCCCCTCTCTCTCTTCCTTTCACCCCACTTTTCACCTCTGTCGGCTGTCTTCATCCATCTCCACCCTCTGCAGTCCCAGGCAGGCTGGGAGTCGCTCATAACACTCCTCCAGGAGAAACAGACTGAGGACAAAACGAGCGAGACGAACTGAAACATCCCCTCGTGCTCCCTGCCTTCCCCTCTGTCCATATAACACATTCTGTCATGCCAAGGAAATGGACCACGTGGGCAGCGGACGTTTACTGCTGGACTGCTCTCCTTCTCTCCTGAGATGATTGTACGGAGGACAGTCGTGTCTCTGAGATCTGACCTGCTAAGGAGGTAACAAACGGTGCATTCAAGCACAGCGTGGAAAGAGGAGAGACTTACTTTGTACAGACATTTTCCTTTGTTTATTTGTTGTTCTTATTCACTTTTTGTACTTAATGTTTCCAATTAACAGTCAGTTGCCAATGCTGCTTGTGTTTATTTAACCCCGGGTCTCAAAAAGTTCTGTTTTCTGTCCGGTCCCTCCATGTTCACATTAGCCAAATGTGACAGAAAGGTCTTGAGTGTGGCAGTCAGATAACATGAAGTTATGCAAGGCCAGAAGTGAAGTAATCTTTCAGACTTTTTTCCCTATCAGGTTGTAAAAGCCTCTGAAAATGTAACACAATAACTCCCCCAAGACAAGCCTGAAATCGTCTGTAAATGAAGAACAGTTTCTTCTTAAATTAAAGGACTGTAACTGTTATTTTTCCATGTTTATGTGCAAGAACTCCCCATCCACCATTACTGTTTTGTAAAGCTCCATGAAGCTCATAGTTGTCCTAGTTTTCCTGTTACCTTTTCTCCATTGTAACATTAACGCGAGAAACTTGAAACATGCTGTAATCATCAGGGCTCAAGACACACCAGAAGCAAAACATGCATGGAGCAAATGCAGGAACTGTAGCAGCAGACATCCACACATGTCTCTAGTTCTTGTGACTCCAGATCATTGAAAAGGGAAACAGCAGGATGCATTCCTGATCCACATCCTTTTGGATACATAGTGTCTAAGTTGAATGCAAAGCTTTATATCAGGGAAGTGAATTTGAGTTTGTCCTCAATGAAGCTCATCACACACCCAGCCACACACACACACACACACAGCAGATGTGGTTGCAGCACAGCAGCACTGCCTGGTGGTTAAACTGTGAACAGTTTTCATTCGTTCTTTTAAAACTGGTGGCTTAACTGTTCGTACTGCCTCTGCTGATGTGTCTTGGTATCACTTTTTGTTTTCTTTCTTACCATGATCATTGATATTCGAAGCAGTTATTTCACCTCTAATCTTCACACAAAAGTTTGAACTCCATTAGGAATTCTGGAGTGCATACTGGGAGTCTCCATGAAACCACATAGAGATAACAGACAGTAGAAATTGATGAGAATCTAAGATAAAGAGAATCTATTACAATCATTGTTTACTCATTTTTTTTATTTTCTTTAAATCAAATGCCATATCTTAACATCAGTGACTCTCATTTTTGGAGCATTTCTGAATGAAAAAACTGCATTTGGACATGTAGAAGTATCGCCTACCATCAATAACATGTGTGTTTTGAGGTTGGCTGTTACTTGAAACAGGGTTTAGACATGAGTTGGAGTTAAGATCTTATAGGTGAACATCTGTTTAAGCAAAGAATTGTGGTGTGCTTGAGCACTAAGACAAAAGAGCACTGTAGCTTCTGGGAAATATCTGTTTCATCCTGGAAAGCTACATAATGTTGCTCATAGGAGTTTTGTAAAAGCTCAACTGGTCAGAGCCAGCCAGACAGACATTGCAAGGCGTACATACTGAGTAATAAAAGCTAAATACACAATTTGAGATTGATGACTCAGTCCTATGGAAAGGGTTTGCAGTTCTGTTAAAAACTGTATCCAAGCACGGGGAAGGTTTGGCCTGGTTTGCACAGCTGTGACTCATGGGAAATATTCTGATGAAGATGAAGTAGCACTGCATCATTAAGCCAACAGTGCTTCTGCTTCACACATTTTCTCTTTTGTAGGGAGGATTTCAAATGTTGCTGATGTGGCCTTAAAGGAAAGAGTAATCCCCAGTCATTGTATGTTATGTCTATGTGTTATATTTGCTGCACTCTTTTATTGAGGGAGCTTTAACCTTTCCAAATGGCTTTTAACCATAGAGAATACATGCAGATGCTTGAGTCTATCTTTCTTCTTTTACATTTTTCATCTGCTATGAGCCGACACCCTGTTTCTCCATCCTTCGCCATACTTCTAGCTAAGTACACTCAGCATAAAGTAGCAAAACTTGACCAATGATGACTAAGATGGATTGGGTGTGGCATATCTACCAGGGAGAAATTAACAAAAGCTTTGATTTTCCCTTTTGTTCATTTGTGTCCCAGCTCCCACTGTTCTAGCCTCATAAACTGACCACTTAAAACAGTGTTTATCCAACATGTGTAAGAAAACTTTGTTTCAAAAACAGTTCCTTTAACATCATTTCATTAATTAACAGGCTCAGAAATAAGGTGCTTATTTGACTTTTTATGGTCTGTACCAAACAGGCACTTCTGCTGTGTTGTAGTTGCTTCATTTAAATGTCTGATAGTCTTTGAACGCCCCTCCCCTTGTTTTATGGGCTGATGTCACATTTAAGGCAGCAGTGAAAGAAACTGTCAATGGCTGCCTCCAGAGTGGTTTCTGTATGGTTGGTTAAGTCTCCTTTTATTTGTCCTACATCCTTTCCAAGCAGCCTTTTAAAGCAAAAACTTTTTTCTTCTGGTTTCCAGAAGTGAGCACAGTGAAAAATGAAGAAGATTCATTGTAATTTAGGCAACTAATACAGCTAATAAGATGGAGAAAAGCTTTTTGCATAGCTGTGGTTCAGTGTTGAGGCAGCTACAGCGGGCAGTACGGATGCACTGATGCCAAATTAGTGTATTTGTACTAAAATATTAAAATCCCAAGTCTTGAGGTATTCAAAAACCAAAACTAAGCTTCTGTGAAATATTTTTTTCACATACATATACTGTAGAAAATGTCATTATTTTTCCTTCATTTGTGTTTTTTTAAGAATACTTTTATTACAAAATTGTATTAAAAGTCAGCAAAACTAAGATAGGTACCTACTTCTATTATTATTATTATTATTATTATTATTATTATTATTATTATTATTATTATCATTATTATTATCATTATTAAAAGAATGGTCACCATTTCATATTACAGAACTTTACCAAAACAACAAGAAAGAACCCTGTATGTTCTCAATCTAAGGGATAGAAAATGTAGCTATATTCCATAAGTTGAAATAAGTTACTGTATGTTTTATTCCTGGTTGGCTCGGTACTTGGAGTCAGGTTGTCTTCAGCTGAACACTGTGAATCATGGTAGTGGTTTTACAAAAAAGCATCAGTGCATCCATAGAAGTTCCTGCTCTCTGGTGTTAATGAAGGAACTGTACAGACGTGATGACCTGACTTCAGCATGCTCAAGTTTTGGGATCATTTAGACTACACAGAAATGTCTTCTTGCTTTAATGATAACATACTGTATATTTAACATACCCTATTGCACAGCTGAATTATACGGCACAGCTGAGTCTATTTTCATATAAAAATATCCAAGGTCATCAACAAGAAGAACTCACTAACACATTTTAGAACATTTGTATCAATGATACAAATATTGAAAAACCAAAATATGAAAAAGGAAGTGTATAATGTTGATGATCATTCAAGCCCATTAATAGATCCCCTGATAATTTACTTCTTATCACTCAGCCCCATACTATGCTGTGTGCCTGCTGATTTACTTTTGCACTAAGGCCCCTGAAAGAAATGTTTGTTTAAACAAACTAAAATATGAAACAAAATGTCCTTTCTTTCAGGGTCAAAATGACCTGTAAATACTTCAGTGTCAAGTTAGTTGGGACTAATTTTATATCACAGTTTGGAAACTTGGTTCTGTAATGTAAATGAAGGTATCATCTGCAAAGAGGGATAATGTTGGCAGTACAGAGGGGAGAGTCTGCCATAATTTTGCTTTCTTTAATGTTCAAATCAAATGTTTTGAAGCCAAACATCCCTGGTCTTTTCCTACCTTTGTCTTCATGCAGATTCACACCTGAGCAGAATATCGGATTTACAGAACAGGACAAACTTTTTCAATGAATCCTGTCCGAAAGAAAGAAAAATAATAAATGTGTGAATCCAGCTTATCTTTTTTTCCCCCCTCAGTGTGTACTGTTTACGTTCAGAGTTTTTATTGTACATTTGGATGTTAATAACATCTTGTTAAAATTATAAATAAGCTTGTATATTGATGTTGTTTTGATGCGATTTATCTTTACCTCAAATGACTTTTTGAATATATTGGACCAATAATAAAACAACGAATGCATTTCATACTTGTGTGCTCAAGTCTGACTTGTGTCTGATGTGTTCACTGAATGTTTTTCTATAAGTAGCATGTAAATGTTTCTATCTGATGAAAATACATACCAGGAAGTAAACCAAACAGGATTTCAACTTTTTAAGAAAAAAGAAACAAGAAATAAATCCCAAAAGACAACTGTAAGAATGACTCAGTACTGTTTTAAAAAGACTTTTACACCATTTGCATCCTGACAGTTCATTTTTGCATCATTGTCATACAGTTCTACCTTTTACACCTTTGTTTACATGGACAATTACTTCACAGTGTGAGGTTAAAGCATCAAAACAGTGTAATGTTAAATCGACTTCTTTCAAAATAACACATTCTGTAAGGCAAAATGACATCTTACTTTTTATGTTATAGTGGGTGATTATTTTATATACAGACAACATTTCTGTAAACCAAATAATTCATACAAACTTTCATAAATTACACCATGTGCAACGCCATTCAAAAACATCTATATGATTCTAAGTGTGCTACAACCAAATAAAACCAAATGCTTTACCAACCAAAGTGGTTTAAAAGCAAACCTCAGATGACCAAACATACAACCGTAAACAAAAAATAAGCAACAAAGTGACCATAATGCACACAGTGCATTAAGGAAATACTCAGACCCATAATAATACATCAGCATGTCATCAGGACAAAGCCAATACAAGATTCTAGACATTTTAGCAAACTTAATGAATAGATAAATGAGGATGCAGCAAAGATTAATGCATCAGGTCCTGTTTGGTACATTGGGACAACCTTTTAAACCTGGATTTGTGGGATTTCTGTCATTTTCTCCAATGCCTCTCTGAGCTCCTAAGATCAGGGGCACAGGCAAGCATTAATGTGTCTTTCACTGAAAAGAGCAGTGTTCTACCCCTCTGCAATAATGCATTGCTAGATGGCGTGTGACAGTTATCCTTGTCACTCTGTAAACTCTGGCCCTCTCCACACAGGATCTCTAGAGCTCAGCCGGGAAGACTTCTGGTTGTTCAACTTCTTACATGTTATACTGATGAGGCCACTGTGATATTAGGAACCTTAAATGGAGCAGTCAAGGTTCTGATAAAGGTGGAAACTTAAAATGATGAAAAGAATGTTTACAACTCAATTCCCAGAATGACTTTTGTCTTTGTAATCACAGAGTTATTGACTATAGATGATGAGTGAAAATGAATTTGAATGACTGCCATAAAGCTGTATTGTAAAATGTGATCGAAAGGAAGTGGCTTGCAACGTTCTTTAAACACTGAGTCACACAATGCAGAAGTGGGAAATCATATGAGGACCTGAAACACTAGAAATTAACTTAACATAACTTCAGAAGGGAAAAATATCAACGACAGAACTAAATAAAAAAAACATCAATGCCAAACAATCTGTTTTTTCTTTTACTCCGTTTGCTTCCCCTGCCTGCAGGTTCAGCTGTCAGCATGCAAGATCATCATTTCAACAGGTTCTACTTTCAAAGACAAGAATTACCACCTCGAAATGTTCCGAAGTATTTGCTCTGTTTGTTGATTTTTAAAGTAAAGAAAGATTAAAAAAATAGACAAAGCTGAAGAACACATAGGCCTACTCATGAAATAGATGAAAAATGAGAAAGACATGTTAACATACCATAGAACAATTGATTTGGAATATGTTTTTACTCCTTTACTAGTCTAGTCCTGAAATGCAGGACTTGAGGACTATAATCTCTAACCCCCAACAAGCTATCAGCAGTATTTAATATTATTTGATATTTATGTTTGAGAACTAAATGAGATCCACTACATTTAAATTAATTAAATTCCAAGTTGAAAAAAAAACAACTTACTTGAATATGTGAAGTCAATTTTATTTATTAAAGTTATTTTCGTTGCACCTTTAAATGCTTCTTCCAGGAGACTTTTATGTGTCTTGATGATAGACTGTATAATAAATGGACGTAGTCTCTGTGATGTCACCCATTTGTTTCTGAGGCAGAGTTTTGAAGCCTGTCATCAGCGGTTGCCATATTGGAAATGCTGAATCGAAGTAGAGATGTTTATTTCTGCTGTAATAATTGTTTTTTTTGCCTCAAGTGGACACTCAAGTAACTGCAGTTTTTATCACTTCCACATTGGTTTCATATTTTAAAACCAGAGATTGCTGCTTGGTCTTGACACGTTCACAATGACAGATTTGCACTGTGTTGTAATCTGCTTGGGTGTGTTGAAGACGTAAGTAAGAGTGTTTTGAAGAAGTTCAAACAAATGTCAGTGGTTTTTCACAAACCTTCAACAGTTATGACATTTTCATCAAAATACTACATGCTGTGATGTTCATGCATGCAGTTGACCTGCATACATCTCATTTACACTTATCACACTACTTGTGTTCATCTAAACAAAATGCTAATGTAACACAGAACTTTCTGTCTGTTCCTCCTGTAACAGCGAAAGTCTGCAGGAGTCCATCTCCTACCTTCCTGAGGTGTATTTCAATTTGTCATCTTAAGTGGGATCAAGGGAAATTTTTCTTCTTGAGTCCATTTCTATCTCACTTTAGTCTGCCTCCAACAACACAGACTTACAAATGCCATCAGTCTCCCTGAATCCTCTCATTCTGTCGCCTCTGAGGTGATCTGCAGCCGAATATACTGCAGGGAGAAAGAGTAAACATATGATGAGACATAGAAATCTAGAAAAAAGAGATACAAGCCGAAACAAACATTACTCTTTAGGACAGGTTGATTGTAATCACTGCAAGGATGGTTATATAGTCCACAGCCTACCTGATGGGTATCATTCCCAGGACTGTTATGATGCTGGCAAGTAAAAAGACAAAGCCTGGGAACCAGGTCAGGGTTGCCTGATAGATCTTGGTGGAGGCAGGAATATACACCAGACCAGCAAACTTCAGAGACAGCTGAAGGAGGGTGAGAGTCGTGCCTGGAGGAGAGTAACGAAAGGTCAGAGGTCAAATAAAAAAAGGTTCAGGGAAAGAAAACAAACATTCCCATTCTTCTTATCCGTACAGATGAACTAACTGATAAGCTAATACTTGGACTTAAAACAACAACTTCTTTTCTTTCTAGGAAGGAATAATCGCAATCCTGCAGGCAGTAGACGGCCAGCTTAGCTCAGCATTACGACTTGAAACTGGAGTAAACAGCTACCAGTTAGCTACTCAGTTAACATGCTACAGCGCATTTGTTTTAATGTTAAAGGTGACATATCATGCAAAATGGACTTTTTAATGGTTCTCTACCTGAAATATGTGTCCCTGGCATGTCTACAAACCCCCCCGAGAATGAAAAGAATCCATTCTGCCCCTGTTCTGATTTCTCCACCTTTCTGTAAATGTGTGTGAAACCAGCCGTTTCAGACTTCAGTGTTTTTGTTACGTAACAACAATATCCGGTCTGTCACGGAGTCAGAGCTCGGAGCTTGTTCAGCCCATAGACTGTATAAAATAATACTGAATCCCTCCTCTGTTTTTCATTACCTGCACAAATGTGTGCTAACAAGGAGCTTAGGAGGGAGGCATGCTAGTTGTAGGCTGTCTTAATAAACACAAAGGTCGCTTTTACTCCCCACGTCTGCAGATTTGAAGATCTAGTGGATGATTTTTATTTATCATGGATAAGTGCTAGCGCTAGTTAGCATAGCTACATGTCGTAGCTGTAGCTGTGTACCAAGACACACGTCGACATACTGACAAATAAAACAACAAGAAACACTAAATCTGTGACCAATGGTTCAGAAAAGGTCCTGCTGCCTTTCTGGTAAAGGTCGGTTTTACTCCCCACGTCTGCAGATTTGAAGATCTAGTGGATGATTTTTTTTTGTCATGGATAAGTGCTAGCGCTAATTAGCATAGCCACATAGCTACATGTTCATAGCTGTAGCTGTAGCTGTGTACCAAGACACACATCTACATACTGACAAATAAAACAACAAGTAAAACTAAATCTGTGACCAATCCTTCATAAAAGGTCCTGCTGCCTTTCTGGCACAGGTCAGTTTTACTCCCCACGTCTGCAGATTTGAAGATCTAGTGGATGATTTTTATTTATCATGGATAAGTGCTAGCGCTAGTTAGCATAGCCACATAGCTACATGTTCGTAGCTGTGTACCAAGACACACGTCTACATACTGATAAATAAAACAACAAGAAACACTAAATCTGTGACCAATGGTTCAGAAAGGTCCTGCTACAGGCGCCTCTCCGTCAGGATCAGATTCTGGATCAGATTCAGAGGGTTGAAGTAACACGATCTGTGAGCAGCCGTGTATATTCAGCTAACATGTAAACATTAGATCAACATGCTGGAGAGCAGAGGCCACATCCACTTCCTGAGGGGGCGTGGTCAGAGGGAAAACTGAGTGTTCTGAGGAGGACTGAAGAAGAGGGTTTTTCAGGCAGACCAAAATCTGATTTCAAAGTGTTTTTTTGAGCATAAACTTTAAAGACTTGTTTTGGGGACCTCTTAGACCAATATATATTGATGAAAAAAGCATGATATGTCACCTTTAAAATACATAGAACAAGTGATATCAAATCAATTAGCAGACAATGTTATTTCAATTCTTTGCGTTAGGGTTTTCTTCTTCTATATTCATATGATTAATTCAGTGAATGTGTGGAGAAAGGGACATGTTCTGGTTAGCTTGTGTGCACTGTAAATGCACTGGTTCCTCAAATCCCAACAATGAATAACTGTTCTCCTTTGACCATTAATGAACCCGATCTTTTGTGTGCGTGTGTGCGTGTGTGTGTTAGAGAGAGAGAGAGAGAGAGAGAGAGAGAGAGAGAGATAAAGACAGTGAGGTAAACCAGCGACCAAATAAGCACTAATACGTCATCTTTCCCAGCAGAGCTAACAGCAGGTTTCCAGTATACACCACTCATCCAAGTGAGCATATCTGTCTTAAAGGTATACACACACAAAACACAAAAGCTCCACACATTATTGTAACTTCACAGCAAACAAAAATCATTTCACCTTCTCATTTGGACAAAAGATTAGTTAACAGCTAGAACAGAATATGACAGCCTACAGTTAAGCCCATAGTGAAAACCAGTGTTTATTTTTAGCATGTGTTCTAGCTTTGCACAGACACCTTTCTGCTGAACCAAACCTAAAAAAAACTGTCTTCCTCCACTTAGCAGTTGCACAATCAGGCTTCATATACAATAAATAATAAAACACCCCGTTTTGTTACTTGTTCACATGTTCAGGCTTACAGAGTGAGAGGCAGTAAAACATGAAATTATCTGAACACTCCAGAAACTCAGTGGCCCAATCTCAATGTCCACCCTCGAGCACTCACTGACTTTAAGTCAGTGAGGGATTAGGGCTGTCCCACTGTCAAATCATCAAGTGTGTGAGGGATCTCTCTCAGACTTTTTGAGCCGTTTATGCCCCCTTTCCGTAAGTGGGCATTTAAGCACCCCCTTAAGCACCTTGAATTTGAGGACAGTAACAATTGTTCAATAACACTTCCTAACATCGCTAAGGTGAGCTTGTGACGTCATGCAGGTCACATGAGAAGTCTCAAAGTGCTGTCCCATTCCAGTTCATCAGTTTTGAGCCCTTACAGCCTCCTGCCCTCAATCACTTTCCAGCTGACGTCAATTAAGGCTCAGGGCTCAGGGCTCAGGGCTCAGGGCTCAGGGCTCAGGGCTCAGGGCTCAGGGCTCAGGGCTCAGGGCTCAGGGCTCAGGGCTCAGGGCTCAGGGCTCAGGGCTCAGGGCTCAGGGCTCAGGGCTCAGGGCTCAGGGCTCAGGGCTCAGGGCTCAGGGCTCAGGGTTCAGGGTACAGGGCTCAGGGCTCAGGGCTCAGGGCTCAGGGCTCAGGGCTCAGGGCTCAGGGCTCAGGGCTCAGGGCTCAGGGCTCAGGGCTCAGGGCTCAGGGCTCAGGGCTCAGAGCTCAGAGCTCAGGGCGGACATTGAGATTGGGCCAGTAATTTTGTTTCACAACCATGAATAAAATGTATTTTGTTAATTTTAAATGTATTCATTCATTTACTTATTTGTTCATTTATTTTTTTCTGTCTATTTGTTCAAACTGGTGACATTTAGAAACACATCTCACACAGTAACTCCTTAAATGCACCAAACTCAGGATGAGGGGGTATGGGATGCAAGTACAGACCACATAGTTGCTTAAAGTTATTCCAAAAGGAATAACCACTAAAATTTCAAGTGATCAAAGGGAGAGGGGAAAACCAAAATAAAGAAGTCTAAAACAAAGAGACTCCAAAACCTAAACAAAGCTTTACAATGGTAAGAGAGAAACTAAGCCAACGCTGCAGAGCAACTGACTGAAAACCAAGGTATGAGGGAAACCCAGGAGAACCCTTTAACAAAACTAAAGGGCTGCTAGAGATACCTGAGAAGAAAAACAAAAGACTGGGGTAAAGACCCACCCAACTTCAATTAAGTATTTTCTATTGACTAAACAGAGAGAGCAAAATTGCCAGAGAGGTTTTATAGTGCTTAGGCAAACTACAGTATAAAATGCAGAAATCACAGAAGAGCTCCTCTTACTAACTCTGAAGGGGAGCTAATGAGTCAGCACAAGGAACTTTATTCCAGGAGTATATATGAGCTTCCCACACCTGCTCCACATCAAGGGCAATTAGGCACACACATCTGACCCTCCACTGTGATGATTAACACACCAAACTCAGAGAGGGGCATCATGTTGACACAACTTTTTTTGCCTGTTCACAGACATGCTGGTTTTGCAATACTCTCCAATAAGTACAATTATAATTATTCTCTTAAAAAACTAAAATTAGGAGTTAAAATGGCGATCATTGATTTGTCAGGGTTATGATGAAGGTGAGCACTTTTTTTCATTAGTACCATTTTAAAGTTGTCATGTATTCTCATTTCATTTTTGCATCCAGCACTAATTTGTCAATTAAAGGATGATTTCACCAAAATATTAGGCACTGCATTGCACACAGGCCCTCTCCTGGCACAGTAACACCCAGGATATTGTGCAGATAGTTGTTGTTTTATTTACTGAGAATTTTAAGATATTAGACCCCTATACTCCCAGACCCGTGCTATAAAGTATATATATATATTAAGTTGAAATTACTCTTTCATAAAAAGCTAAAAGATGTAGCTTTTAATCAAAATTGAAAGTGGTACATCCTTACACATGCTGTTCTATTTTACATACTCTCCATGTTACTTTAACTTGTATTGCTACATATTATATTGTTGTCAATTTTCAACCATCTCTTGTCATTATCACATCACCTTTTCTTATCCACGCACGCACGCACGCACGCACGCACGCACGCACGCACGCACGCACGCACGCACGCACGCACGCACGCACGCACGCACGCACGCACGCACGCACGCACGCACGCACGCACGCACGCACGCACGCACGCACGCACGCACAGGTTGCATACTCACCACATGAGGATGCTGGAACTTGCAGTGAGAGCAGAGATCTGATGGTTGGTAGCGGTATGAGAGCAAACATGTTGAGTGAGCGAGCTGTCGGGAAACAAGATTGGTTAGTTTATTTTCTTACTTCCTCCACAAAGTTTTTTCTGCACACACCATCATTCACCACAGCTATCAGCTACTTTTCTCTGCACTTGTCAGGTGTACGGCAGGTCTCTAATGAAGCTGTAGCCGCTTTTGCATTATCTCACCCAAGCCTCTCTCCCGCTCCTTGGTTTAAAACAAAACTGGCAACATAATTTACTTGAAGGAGGTATGCACCAGCTACTGACATGTTTGGAAGCAAATGACCTGGGCAGATTGAATGTCCATTCAAGATGAACTAGCTAGTTAGATTGTAAGTGCAGTTCAACAGGATTTAGGCATTTCCTCAGTATCCAGAATCAGTTGATGGATTAGAAACACAATCCATATAAGCTTCTATTCACTTCCCTGTTGTGGTTCATATGTTTTCAAAGGTTATGCTCGTGACCTAGATTGGTCATGAATGAAACAAGCAGACACAATCCCATTAGACCAGAGCACAGATAACACCAATTCAGTTCCTCATTCCAACTTCAGCTGAGCAACACCTCAAAAACCAACATAACATGAACATCTTGTTTTTCTGGGTGTTAGGCTAAATGAAAATGAAACAAGGCAGCTCACACTGAACTGCTCACATTGGAATGTGACCTGATGTGACACTAGTGTAATAACCAATCCAACACTACGTCACATATGAAGACATGAGGGACTTTTGTATTCTGCAAGATAGCATTGTTTGCTTCTGCTTTTCTGTTGTAAACAGAAGATGACTGATGAAAAATTCAGATTTTAAAATTGATTCATAAATGGATTTTATATTATGTTGCATTATTGTAGTGCTAAAAAATACATCTACAGTTGGTCTGTCATGCTTTCAGTCTGTGTGGTGGACTTCTTCTCTTATTTAGGTCAGTCTTCTCCAATAACTACCATATCCTTTACAGGACATCCATAGCCACCAACCTGGGGGTTAAATTTGACCCTCAACTCACCTTTCAGGCCCACATTAAAAATATCTGTAAAAACTCCTTCCACCACCTCAGAGACATCTCTAAACTCTGCTCCTCACTCTCTCTCTCCCTCATGGCAAAAACAGGTCCAGGCCTTTGTCTCCTCCAGGTTAGACTACTGCAACGCACTTCTCATCTGGATCTCTAGCAAGAGCCTTCAAAGGCTGCAGTACAGCCAGAACTGTGCTGCTAGGATCCTGATGAGAGTGCGCAAACATGACCATATCACACCCATCCTGCAATCACTTCACTGGCTGCCGGTTTCACTCAGGATTGAATTCAACGTCTCCCTGCTGACACATCAGTGCATCCATGGAAACCCCCAACTACCTGAAAGAACTGCTAACCCAAAAGACCACGACAAGACACCTCCAACACAAACCATCTCCACTGTCCCCGAACAAAACTCTGCACTATGGGAGATTGGGCCTTCTACTCCGCTGCCCCCCATCTGTGAAATTTATATTCTTAAACTTGTTCTCAGTGTCTGTTTTTAACCTTGTTTTTGACCTTTGCTGTTTAATGATGTGTCCTGTAGCACTTTGGGATTTGCTCTGAATGTAAAGTGCATTATAAATAAAATGTATGATTATTTATTGACCAGCATGAATTTTGCTGCGAGGATCACAACTACAAATTGTGTTGTTCAAAGATGCTTTGTCTTACCCAGGTAGAATAAATAGGTTGCAGTGACGAAGGACATGAAGTAAATTCCAGAGGCAAATGATATCATGCCGATCAGGATGAGCATCACGTCACTGACGCAGCGACGAAACACCATGACACCGAGGTAACTGGTGACGAATATCATGCAGCCTGCAGCATTCCCATAACCCACCTGGAGGAGGGGAGAGGAAGTGAAGCAATAAACGGGAGAGATATGACAGAATGAATAAGAAATGTCACAGAAATCAAAGCGACAAAGACAATTTGATAGACTGAAAAAAGGAATAATAATTCAAAGTAGTGGACTTCAGGAGAAGCCCCCCCCCTCTCCCCCCCCTCACCATCCTGAACAGCACTGTGTCTACTGTGGACTCTTTCAGGTTCCTGGGATCCACTATCTCCCTGGACCTGAGGTGGACCTCCCACATAGACACAATCAGAAAAAAGGCCCAGCAGAGGATGTACTTCCTGCGTCAGCTCAGGAAGTTCAACCTGCCCCAGGAGCTGCTGATCATGTTCTACACCTCCATCATCCAGTCTGTTCTGTGTACCTCCATCACTGTCTGGTTTGGCTCTGCAACCAAACTAGACAAACACAGACTGCAACGGACTATAAGGACTGCAGAAAAAATCATCGGTGTCGACCTGCCCCCCATCCAGGACTTGTACCGGTCCCGGGCCAGGAAATGGGCAGGTAGCATCACCGCTGACCCCTCACACCCTGGACACAAATTCTTCAAACTCCTCCCCTCCGGCAGGCGCTACAGATCACTGTGCGCCAAAACAACCCGCCATAAGAACAGTTTCTTCCCCCAGGCTGTCACTCTGATGAACACTAAACCATAACAGTTTCATACCTGTCAGATAAACACTCTCTGTAAATATACATGTAGATATACAATGCAACAATTCTCAAAGCAGAATTCCATATTTCTATTTTTTGTATTATTTAACTTCTATTTTATAATGTAAAACTACCTCTGCAACTCACCACTGCACTTTATCATATTATTTTAGCCTGTACATATTAGTCAAGCCTATTTGTTGTTTCTTTGTATTTATAGCTAAGGTTATTGTTATTATATTTTTATTTTATTTTTTATTGTAGTTCTTATTCTTATTCCTATTCTGCCTTGTACAAAGAGAGCACAGTTTACTGAAGTCAAATTCCTTGTGTGTTCAAGCATACTTGGCGAATGAAGCTGATTCTGATTCTGATTCTGATTCTGAAGTACACACTAGATTATTACCAAATCGACAAATTAATTTACATATGTATTGTACCAATTTTGATTCAATATGTGCATACAAATTAGAACCATAAGAGGACAACATTTTACCTGAGTGGCAGTCCAGCCAAGTGGCGCCTTCATCACAAAGATGCCCAATATTTCAAGGGCTCCACCCACAGCAGAGACGTACAGGGTAGCAGCCATGAACAGTAGAGCCATGTTAACCCTGTTCACCCGTGCAGGAGCCTCTGCAGGCCCATCACTGGAGTCAGAAGACAGGAGCTGGTAGTGGTCTTCTGGCTCATTGTTAGACTCTTGTTTGACCTTAAATGAAGATTAACATGATTTAACATCTCTATGAGAGGCTGGATTAGAAGATACAATTCTCAAAATGTGGTCCCTTGTAAATTACGACTAATTTTGTTTCAGTGAATGTTCTTTTTTATATGAGGCACTTCAGTTCAATTATTTAAATATAATATGAAATAGTTGACAGCAGCATCAAACACATCCATAAAAAAGGGGGATAATTTTGTCACACACACACTGACCTGTAGCAGGAATATGGACTGTAAGAGGCAGAGCAGGGCTAGCAGTGTGCTCACAGTGAGCAGGACTGTTCCGTTTCCCAAACTGGAGCTGTACAGCAGGAAGAGATGACCTGACACCAGGCTGCCCACTAGACCTGCTGCTCCATAAAGCAGCTCCACTCTCATCATCACCTGTGTGGGGTTAGAATCAGGCATACATTATATGCTTATAACAGGATGCATCATAGGCCCTTTTTTTGTTACCAGTGTTGCTGAAGAAAAATAAACCTAATATTTTTGCCAAAAAAAAACCCCACTGTGTCAAAATGCTATAATGAGTAAGAGTTTAAATGCAAGAGATAATGCAGGTTTCTGTCCACACTTATGCCAATTTGTGGATACTTTGACGTGCTCAGATTAGTCAAATATTTTGGTCTTTCAACACATTCACATCTTACTCCCAGTAAGCTTTCAATATGTATTTTAGTTAACTCTTAGCTCCATCTTTAACAAACAAGGTCTGCAAACAAACTTCATCCAGCCTTTTTCAGGATGACCTTTTCTCAGTTTTCCATCAGATACAGAGGAGCTCACTTTTGGAACTGTTTACCTGGTCATATTAAAAGATGCACAAACTTCATCTCCTTCAGGAAACAAACCATACACTTTCTGTTAGGTGAGTTAAAGGCCCTCTGAGGAGTTTTGAACTGGCTGAGAAACAGACTGAAAATGATACTGATGCCTCTTTATGACCTTCAATAGCAAACAAGTTCATCAGCAGCAACACTGACACCTTCTCTGTTGTCATTTTTAATGCCTGAAACCGCCCTGGGGGGGTAGGTGTCAGACCAGATGATGGACATCTTGCTTCAGGAACAGCCTTTATTTGACTGTTGTCATGGAAACTAATCACATTGCCTGATAAAGTTGACTGTTGAACACAACAGGATGAGGCTTTAGTTGAAAACACTACTTTTGCATGTATAGGACATGAGATAAGAGGTATCACTTTGTCCACAAGGGGGGCGCCAGAATCGATACAAAACAAAAGTTCCTCACAGCACCTTTAAGCAATACAACATGATTCTGATTTCAATCCTGAGTTTAACCCATATTTACAAACACATACTCTCCCTACTTTCTTACATATATATATGTTCTTCTTATCTTTTCTTTTTACCATTGTTTTTAATATGAATCCTTCGTATTAACCCTTCTGTTTTGTTTTAGTTCTATCTAGATATTCTGTTCTACATTAATGTTTTGTCTTTGTGTTGAATGTTTTTATTTGGAGGGCTGTTAGGATTTTGTTTGGCTCGTTCTGCACATTACATGTCTCCAAAATAACTGGTTAGTTTTATTATTGAATTTACCTGTTATATCTTGGCTCATTATTGAGCAGTATCTAATGAGCATATCTCACTGGCCTCCTCAGGTTTGTTATTTTTATTTTGTTGGAAGGTAGATCTTAAGTTTGGAACAGTTTTACCATATTGTCAAAAAGGGTTATGGTGTTCTTTAGTTGCAGTCTTTTCTACTCCATTAAGTTTGAACACAAGACTTATACATTATATTATTAGAAAATATATTTTGTTACCATTTAGTAGAGAAAAAATGTAAATGAATGCTGTTAGTGTGTGTCAGGCTACTTTTTGCCCACAAGAAGCCCAACTGGGCAACTCAAGATCTCGACCTATCTGTACACGCCACTGTAATATGAGGCTTTAATATTTTAATTAGCTACTGTATGAAAGGAGTACTTATAGGCTTTTGACTAGCAGTGGCGGTTCTGGGGAGGGGCCAACAGGGGCCAGTGCCCCTGTAAAACTGAACCTCGACCCCCTGTGACCCCCCCTCCACACCAAACAAATATTCTACAATAAAAAAAAGCTTAGAGTGCTAAGGGACTCATGTTGAGTGTAAACAGCCAAACAGCTGCTGTCAGTCTGCATGTTGATCTAGTACACAGTAGTATATGGCTGTTTCCGAAACGGCCTGCTACATACTACTTACTAATGTAGTAGGCAGTAGGTATTGTCTACTACATACTGCGTTTGAATTTAGTATGTAGTATGACTGTTCTGTCCGATCTGTCATGCAGCATGCTGAGCCAGACTTCGCTGGATTTCCGGTTTCGGAAAGCGGAAGTAAACAACGGCGAAGCCGATAAATGAAAAGCTTATTTAGCATCCATTTATGATTTAAAAAGTTAGGAAGTGGTTTCTATGTAATTTGATAACTTTCACAGCACCCAAAAACAGATTTCCTCCCGTCAAAAAATGAGGAAAAAGAAAATGCAGAACGAGCGCTGTGCATTATGGGAAACAGTACGCGAGGAAGACTGGTCCGATGCACACTGAGATATTTTCCCGAATCAGTAGACATCCAGGGAGTTTTGGCATACTGCAGATTTTGCTCTTGTATAGTAGGCGATTTCGGAAACAGCCTATATGTCTAGTATATAGGGATGCACTGATGTTTTGCCAGTTTGTTCTCAGCCGGTCCTCGCCCTTCTCAGTCTCTTTTGTCAGGGTTGCATGTGTCCCTCTGACAACACCCTTGGCCCCAGCCTGCCCCCCCCAAGTAAAATTGGTCTAGAACCGCCACTGTTGACTAGGGATGACACTTGTAAGTATAATCTCCCTGATCAATCTTTGGAAATGTTAACGATCAATTATCCATGAATCATTAAAAAGTAATTGGACGTTTTTCATGTAAAAAACAATACCAAATGCGTCTGTTTCCCCTAAATCAAATGATCCTTATATGATAATAATTGACTGTATTGAATAGTTACGGATCATGAGGAGTAGCTACATGTTAAACATGCTGAATATCAACCTGTGAAGCATGCTCATATAAATAATCTCCGCAGACATACAGTCATAGCATCACTGCTGACCCCTCACACCCTGGACACAAATTCTTTAAACTCCTCCCCTCCGGCAGGCGCTACAGATCACTGTGGGCCAAAACAACCCGCCATAAGAACAGTTTCTTCCCCCAGGCTGTCACTCTGATGAACACTAAACCAGAACAGTGTCATACCTGTCAGATAAATACTCTCTGTAAATATACATGTAGATATACAATGCAACAATTCTCAAAGCAGAATTCCATATTTCTATTTTTTGTATTATTTAACTCTATTTTATAATGTAAAACTACCTCTGCTACTCACCACTGCACTTTATCATATTATTTTAGCCTGTACATATTAGTCAAGCCTATTTGTTGTTTCTTTGTATTTATAGCTAAGGTTATTGTTATTATATTTTTATTTTATTTTTTATTGTAGTTCTTATTCTTATTCTTATTCTGCCTTGTACAAAGAGAGCACAGTTTACTGAAGTCAAATTCCTTGTGTGTTCAAGCATACTTGGCGAATAAAGCTGATTCTGATTCTGATATAAAGTGAAGGCTCAGACTACAACATGTGTATTTACTGCAACAAGAGAAGTGGACAGACACATGTTTCAGACTCAGTGTCCAGTATTCTGCCTACTAGTTCTTATTGAAATGAAGAATCCAGAAAAGCGCTCTTGGAGACCTGAGCGTCTCCACAGTGGAGACGCTCAGGTCTCCAAGAGCGCTTGATGTTTGTTCCAAGTGATAGAAAATCGAAAACAAAAAAACGTGTTGGAGTAAGTTTTTAACAATCAATAAATCCATACTCTATTAATTGTTAACCAATTAAAACTGTTCTTAGACAACAAGTTGACTGAAAAGCAGCCAGTAAAATAGAAAGTACAGTTTTTGTTTTCACATTCGGCTGATGTAAGACTTCTCATGGCATTTTACTTTACATCACCAGAACACACTGACCTTGGACCGGTCAGCCGCCGTTGAGGCGAGCGACGCCAGCGTCATGACGCCAGGCCAGTACGCGCAGAACCCACCGGACAGTCCGAACAGCGCCGCCGCGCCGAACATCACCTCCAGCGGGAGCTTGAAGATGACCACCAGCAGCAGCATGAGCCTGGACACCAGGTACCCACACAGAGGCACCACGATGGGAAGTCTCCTCCAGCCGCGGTCGCCTAACCTTGCCAGTAACAGCGCAGGTAAAATCGGAGCTAACTTAACGATGAGGTTGAAAGTCATGAAGAAGTCCGACATGGCTTTCTGCTGGCTGTCCTCCCTGGAGAGGTGGGTGTCAGGGTAGGTGGCGTTTGCACATTCATCCTTGACCACCATCTGCAGGGCAGTGTCGAAGAGAGTGCTGCCCAGCTGCTCGAGTATGATCACCGGCTCGATCTGGTGGAGCACTGTAAGAGCAGCTTGACACAGGTTCGGCAGGACCATGATGAAGTATGGGCTAATTAATAACAAAGCTTGAATGGAACAATGTTGAGACTCAAAGTCAATTTAAAAAACGCAGAGGTGAAAAAGCAGCAGAGGAACTTATTCAGATTTACCCTAGGTCTACTTAGACAACTCTTCCTCTTCTGAGTCAGAGTCTGTGAGTGAGACACAAAGTTATAGTGTCTCACGCCCACTTCCTCTTCATGTGCTCAGCTGGTTGGTAGGCAGAAGTCATGACACTGAAAGGTGTACAGTAGCCTATGTTAGTATGAGAGAAGAACCAGCTACAGCTCACTCCACCCACTATTTGCTGTCATGTAAAAGTCACGAGGCAGTTACCTGAATAACAATATTAGAAACCAAAAGGGAAAGATAAAAAAAACACAGATGGTCTTAATAATAATAACATCATTATATACAGTCCCCTCCAAAAGTATTGGAACAGTGAGGCCAATTCCCTTCTTTTTGCTGTAGACTGGAAACATTTGGGTTTGACACCAAAAGATGAACATGAGACAAGAGATCAACATTTCAGCTTGGTATTCAGGTATTCACATCTGGATCTGACACACAACTTAGAAGATAGCATTATTTATAAAGGAACACCACATTTTTAGGTGAGCAAGAACTATTGGAACAGATACACTTCAAATAAATTAAAGTGAATAAGACTTAATATTTTGTTGCAAATCCTTTGCTTGCAATAACTGCATCAAGCCTGTGACCCACTGACATCACCAAACTTTTGCATTCTTCTTTTGTGATGCTTTTCCAGGCTTTCACTGCAGCCTCTTTCAGTTGTTGTTTGTTTTGGGGGGTTTACTCCCCTCAGTCTCCTCTTTAGCAGGTAAAATGCATGCTCTATAGGGTTTAAGTCTGGAGATTGACTTGGCCAGTCTAAAAGCTTCCACTTCTTGCCCCTGCTGATGAACTCCTTTGTTGTTTTTGCAGTGTGTTTGGGGTCATTATCTTGCTGCATGATGAAGGATCTCTCTATCAGTTTGGTTGCATCTTTCTTTAAAATTGGCAGACAAAGTGTTTCTGTAGACTGCCAAGTTCATTTTGCTGCTGCCATCATGTGTTACATCATCAATGAAGGTTAATGATCCCGTCGCAGAAGAAGCCATGCAAGCCCAAGCCATGACATTTCACAGATGAGCTTGTATGTTTGGGATCATGAGCAGATCCTTCCTTTCTCCAAACTTTAGCCTTTCCATCACTTTGGTAAAGGCTCATCTTTGTCTCATCAGTCCATAAAACTTTGGCCCAGAATTTCTCAGGCTGCACTTTTTGGCAAAATCCAGTCTGGCCTTCCTATTCTTTATGCTAATGAGGGGTTTGCATCTTCTAGTGTAGCCTCTGTATTTTTGTTCGTGAATGATTAATCTTCATTGATGATGTAACACATGATGGCAGCAGCAAAATGAACTCGTCAGTCTACAGAAACATTTTGTCTGCCAATTTTAAAGAAAGATGCAACCAAACTGATAGAGAGATCCTTCTTCATGCAGCAAGATAATGACCCCAAACACACTGCAAAAACAACACAGGAGTTCATCAGGGGCAAGAAGTGGAAGCTTTTAGACTGGCCAAGTCAATCTCCAGACTTAAACCCTATAGAGCATGCATTTTACCTGCTAAAGAGGAGACTGAAGGGAGTAACCCCCCAAAACAAACAACAACTGAAAGAGGCTGCAGTGAAAGCCTGGAAAAGCATCACAAAAGAAGAATGCAAAAGTTTGGTGATGTCAATGGGTCGCAGGCTTGATGCAGTTATTGCAAGCAAAGGATTTGCAACAAAATATGAAGTCTTATTCACTTTAATTTATTTTAAGTGTATCTGTTCCAATAGTTTTGCTCACCTAAAAATGTGGCGTTCCTTTATAAATAATGCTATCTTCTAAGTCGTGTATCAGATCCAGATGGAAATACCTGGAAATAAAAGCTGAAATGTTGATCTCTTGTCTCATGTTCATCTTTTGGTGTCAAACCCAAATGTTTCCAGTCTACAGCAAAAATAAGGGAATTGGCCTCACTGTTCCAATACTTTTGGAGGGGACTGTAGTTTAAAGTTTACTATCCTCCCCCACAGACTGGTGTCCAAACTGGCAGAGCTGGGTCTGTCCCCGTCCAGCTGCTGCTGGATCCCGGACTTCCTGACACATTGCTCCCAGAGGGTGAGAGTCTAGGCCCCTATGATTATTATTTTTTATTTTTTGATGATTTTTATTCTTTTACTACGGTTCTTTTAATGCATATTTTTGCACTTCAGTTTGGTTGTACAATGTAAATGGTAAATGGACTTGTACTTCTAAAGCACTTTTCTAGTCTTTCTGACCACTCAAAGCGCTTTTTACACACTACTCATCACATTCACCCATTCATACACATTCACTCACTGATGGTAGAGGCTGCTAATGTAAGGAACCATCAGTATAAGCTAATCTTATTTGTACACATTCACATACCGCTGAACAACAGAGGGAGCAATTTGGGGTTCAGATTCTTGCTCCAGGACACTTCAACATGTGAGTGCCGGAGCTGGGATCAAACCACCAACCTACAATGGCAATAAAGATATATTCAATTCTTTATAGTACAGGCTATGAATAAACTTAACACTTTTCTTTGCAACCAGTGGTTATCATATGAACTTCCAAGTAATTGGAGCAAGTGTCAGGCATGATGCAAAGAATCAAGTGCTTCTTATTTGATCTAATCTGTAAAATGTGATGACATAATAAAAAAAAACCACATTAAACTGGAGCAAAATGTGACATATTTTGGATGCTTGATCTTTCAACCATGAGTTGATAATGATGCAAAACACAACATTCCTCACACTGTAAATCTGGCACTGCTGCAAACAATCTACTGCTCACTGAAAAGCTTGCAAAAACACATTTATTGTATTTTGTTCCTGTACTGTACCTTCATCGCAGCAGTTTGTTGGCCAAATGGTGCCATTCATTTATTTTTGCAAGTTATTCAATGTGCAGGAGTTTGCTTGAATTTTTTTGGGGGGGCTCAGACACACCTGACTTCCAAAAATGTTCTGCAATCTACTTAGAAGTTGGAACTGCAACAGTCAAGTTTTTGTTACTACATGACAGTTTGGTCAGCCCAGGGGCGTTGCTAGGCATAAAGTTCTAGTGGGGCACAGGCCCCCTACTATTTCCCCTTCCTCACACACACACACGCACGCACGCACGCACGCACGCACGCACCCACCCACCCACCCACCCACCCACACACACACACACACACACACACACACACACACACACACACACACACACACACACACTTTTAATGGGCAGGTGTTTTCTCGTGCGCTCTAAAGAGAGCCAGAGTTTTTTTCCAGTTAGTGAAACCAGTGCTCACAAATGTGTCATGTTTCATGTGTTTACCAAACATCCTATATGAGAAACAAAAAGCTGCATCTCTATTTACAGAATATTTTAACCAGGGAAAGCTTTCAAACCATTGTGAATTTAATGATCTTTTTTTTTTTTAACCCAAAGCACTGCTGGGGATAGTGGGACTTCACTTGTTTAGGAATTAATGAATGTATGGGAAACACTGCGGTGGATGCAACACATTAACAACAGCTCCTAAAGTCTTTTCCTTTACTTCCGATGGCCAGTCCGCCCCTGATACTGGGGCACAGCACATTTATACTGAGGAACGTTTCCCAGTAAAGGGGGTCTGGCAACGCCCCTGGGTCAGCCTCTCTCTGTTCTGCACAGACCACATGATACTGATTTTGCTTTACTGCTTGTCTTATCATACAATCTTTAAAATAAGCTGACACAAATAAAACATTAAAAGTAGGACTGGGTGATAAATCGATAATGATAATTACCATGTTATTATTTTTCTCATTTTAAATATAACCAATGTTTGATAAATATTTGATATATTTAAATCTGTAATTACACACCCCAACCACTGCAAAGGGTGACATTCTTACTTGATACAGTTAAATAAATATACTTACATGATGTGGGTAAAGGAAGAGCAAGAAGACAACTTCTGCTGTGCATTTGGAACACTTTTAATGTGCACCAAGACCGTAGTACAACTCAACACTGAATAACTGTGATGCTTTCAATGCACTGTGGGAAACAATATCACTCTGCCTGCAACTCTTAGTAATCTTAAAGGGGGGCGCACTACTCAAAACAATACTCTACTAAACTTATACACAGTTAACAGTTAGATATTACTTATTTGTTCAGTTAATTCAGATTGTGCAAAGTATCTCAACCTGAGAAAAATAAGACTCTACAAACTAAAACTTCATAAAAATCTAATCTTAAACAAAAGACCTGCTTATTGTTAGAACCGTCAAATATGAGGGATTCAAGCAGCTTATCTGAGTACTAAATTCCAGATA
Source organism: Notolabrus celidotus (assembly GCF_009762535.1). Taxonomy (NCBI): domain Eukaryota; kingdom Metazoa; phylum Chordata; class Actinopteri; order Labriformes; family Labridae; genus Notolabrus; species Notolabrus celidotus. The sequence goes on from NC_048290.1 coordinate 29,945,532, forward strand.
CAAGCTAACTGTCAGGTTTCTTTAACTTTCACCCAGGACCAAAATCTGCCTCTAAATTTAAATGAAATAATAATTTGATATTTAACCTGCTAATCATTGGTATCAACCGATATGAACAATACTACTTTTAATATCCCCCAGCTCTAATTAAAAGACAAAATATACACTCAATAAAGCAGTCAGACTTCCCACATGTTCTGGTTTTCTTTTTAATGAGAAAATAATCATAATATGTATAGTAGGTGTATAACTTGTGAGCCTTACATATGCTATAAAATAACAAAGCAGAATATGAGCATACAAGTGGTTAACATAGGATCAGAGGTTATACTGGAGAGTGTAGAATACGATTGCGTCATCACACACCAACAGTGTGAGTCCCGCACTGAAGCTCAGGTGCTTCAGCAGGCCAAAACAAGCTGATAAATAAATCCTCTCTGCACCATGAATCCAAACATCCAAAGCATAATAATAATCATTAGAATAAATCACACCACCTCTGCTTGTGCATGATGTCGGTTAACATTTCAAAAGCATTATGTTCTTGATGAGAACTCAATCAAAGTTGGGGTGCAGTTGTGTCATGACATGTGTGTAGTTGTATGTGCTGGTATAATAACAGTTTTTCTATGTGCTGCTGCAGCTGCAGTAAAGTACAGATGTTGTCTTCTGATTTTTGTTGCTTTGAGCTCTAATTTAGCGACGATTGAAGCGTACTCTAACCCTGCATCTAGAATAGGCCACTGTACTTTACAAAGAAGCTGTATCTGTTATTATGTGACATCTAGAATCTAACCTCTCTCATAAAGAAGTGCTGACTGATGAAACCATGTTCCTCATGTCTGTCATGAGTTGATGTTTACTTTTTTTCCTTGTGGTTCCTACCTGTGTTTATTCTGTATTTTTTATCCTTTGTCTCCCTTGTGTGTTTGTTGTTGTATTTTCTTGTGTTTTAGTCTGGTCTATTGTGTTTCCTGTTTTATTTTGTAGTTCTGAATCACTGTGTTTCCACTTTAGTTTCACTTCCTGCTCTTGTGTGTTTCCCTCCTTTTCTGATTAACCTTATTAGTGTCCTGTGTTCCACACCTGTGTTAATTACTCTGTGTATTTAGTTTCTCTGTCTCTCCTGTGTTTGTGTGTTCCTATATTTTCCCCATTGTTTCCCCTTGGAGCCATTTTTGGACATTTTAAGTAGTTTTTTTTTTTTTTACCATTTTACCATTTGATGTTAAAACTTTTTCTTTTCCATCTGCACTTGGGTCCTCCTTCTACCATTTTCCCACCACCGGGACAGAATGATCCAACACAGAACAAGAGAAAAAGAGACACTAAATACACAGAGTAATTAGCACAGGTGTGGAACACAGGACACAGGGGAAACTAATCAGGGTAATCAAAAAGGAGGGAAACACACAAGGGCAGGAAGTGAAACTAAACTGGAAACACATGGAACACAAACTACAAAATAAAACAGGAAACATGACTAAACTAAGAAAAACAAGAAAATACACAAAGGACTACAACACAAGACATGGATCACTAAACACAAGGAAGACATGGGGAGGAACCACGGCATGAAACACAAGGAAAAAAACAAACTAAAGATCAACTCATGACAATGTCTGCATAAAATGTGTCTCTCTGTTACTGTGTTTGTAAGCCAGACTTGAGCTTTTCTCTTCTTCTTCTCTGAACTCATGTGGCAGATAAATCTCATATCAACATCCCTTGCCACTGTGAAATTTGTTGGGTTGACATTCTTTCTGCTGAACTACAAAAACATCGTATTAAAAGGGACACTACGTCTTCAGATATTTTCCCACATTTCATGTTATGTCAGATTTGTTTTACACAAGAACCAGGAGGATTCTCTGGATGGGAAGAAAAGGGACACATTCCAGAGAGGCACAAGTCCTTGGTTTTTCGTTTGTGTAGTTACTGGCATTGCGTTTCCCTCAAGAGAGATCATTAAATAGATTCAGATTATCTGCTTGGAGAAGCTTGTCCTGCACTCAGCTTGGGACTGGCCCCAATAAATAAATTAGAGAGTCATTATTGTTAAGGGTCAGGATGTGTCTCAAAATTCTTTATATTTTGTGCAATTTTACCTCAGTGTACATTTATATTTCAGCATTAAGCTGAGGATTGGAATCAGTGTGAGAAGCAGAAAGGTTAGTACCTTGCTGAAGGACACTTACGCAGGACACTCTAGTACATGTGGTGATAAAAACTGTAACCTGTGCTTCCCTAGAAAATCTCAAAAACAAAAAAATCTCAAGGCTTCAATAAACAAGAGAACTAAGATTGAAAAGTACAATCAATTTGCTTATTTCAGCTCAAGTGGTTCTGAAAACTGTTAGCACAGCCAAACAGGCACATTTTTACTTTCCCACACACTCCTGCAGGCTCCATGGGTTATTCTGGTTGGGTTTCAACATCCAAGTTTTAAAGACAAATTGTGTTCTCTACACCAGGAAAATCCACAGTATCACCACACTCCCAGAGGCCTGTATTGCATTAATTTTCAGTCAATTTACAAAGCAGAAAATCTCATCATCCTGCCAATCAAAGCTCTCAATACACATAGTAAAAAAAAACTGACAACCTCAACGTGTGTGTCTCTCCTTGAGCAGACATTCAGCCTGTTGCTGCAGTTTGTTGTGTGCTTGTTTCAGGTCAGGAAAGGAGTATAAGGTCATGCACCCACCCAATCAATACTTGTTAAATAGGTTTTAAAAGCAAAGACCGACTAAATAACATTCTGTTTTGGTATAACAAATATTTATAAAAAGCCTTTCTAATATTTTTCATCAACTTATCCTCAGCTAGCAAGGTATAGCAGATACACGGCAGTCGCCCAACAGGAATCTCAGTATATCATAAATCAAATACACAGTCCTACCTCAGTATAATACATGAAACAACTGCTTACATCAGAAAGCACAGGTCAACAAAGCGACATAACCAGCGAGGGTAAAATAAAGGATTCTTATATAAACCTTCAGACCGAGCCCTTGAATTAATACAAACACTGAAGTGATGCAAACATGAACCCACCATTAGCCTCCCCCCCCCCATCTGTTTATCTGTGTTTTTAAGAACTACCTTCTATCTAATGTGGTTGGGTCTTCGCTCTATGGTTTAATGCAGAATAGCAGAAGATAAAATACATCATACATATTGTGCATCCCACAATCACTGATTTTCTAAGGCAAAGTTGAACATCGATGCTAGTTTAGCTACTTCCATTGCTAGCATTTAACAGTTCAAGGAGGCTGACGCTTGAATGGGCACTTAAGATTTATCACAAATACTTGAGAAGACTGCAAAGCTCCACCGACATGTAATCCACAGGAGGACCTGCAGAAGATAAATCTATATGGATTTTGAAAGTGATGCTCCATACTTCAGCATTGCAATATCCAATAAATTCTGAGCGTGTGATCAGGCCTCGTCCTCTTTTTCTCTTTCAGTTTCACTACAGTCACTCTGCAAACACCTGCTTGTCCATCCCATGTGTTATTTCATATGGTTGGGGTTCACATAAAGCACCCTTTTTCAAAACGGTCAATAATAACTGTCAGGCAACCTGTCTAAGTAAAATCTTTACAGCTCAACCTGAAGATCACAAAAAAAAGTTACAGGTGAATCAACAATCCTATGAATATTTGAGTCATTCAGCGTCTAGCAACTATTCAAAACCCTTAATCCAAAACGTGTTTCTTCTTCTTAAACCGCCATAAAGACCTTTCAAAGTGTCTCTGTATCAGACTTTCTTTAAACTCATCTCAGCTCTTTAAATGTCTCTCACATACTCAGTCTCTTAACATACTCCTTCAGTGCTCTTTAATGCACAGGTCCAAAAACACAACATTATGCATCTCTTCAATGAGACCTCTGGGTCATGTAATCACCAGAATACTATAAGTGAAATAAATACTGTTTCCTTTCTTCTCCTTCATCCTTCACTTTCTCTTCCTCCTCTTCTCCTCATGATTGCATTTTTTAGTCTCTTCATCCTCCCTTAACTGTATATGAGAGGAGCTTTTTACTCCTCCTCTTCCTCTTCTTCTTCCTCCTCCTCCTCTTCCTCCTCCTCCTCCTCTTCTTCCTCTTCTCCCTCATTAGCATAGATGCCAGCTTCCCACTTCTTTGCCATGTCGCTTTTCCTCCTGGTGACACGAGTAGCCTCCAAGACCTGTCAAGTACAGAAGAACCAATCAGACAAAATAGAAAACACAAGAAAAGGAAGACAGCATGCCACGGTGACTTCAAATGGCATGCAGTGTGTTTCAAAAACTGAGCTGTTTGTGTTTTTAAAAATCATCTGCAGTACTTGATGATAAAACAAGGGTAGTTTTACTCCATCTCAGGGATAGTGTCATGCTCTGTTTTGCATATTATGTTTCACCATCAGTTGCCAATGCAAAAACATTCTCACACACACACATTGATCTACAAACATATGAGCAAATCTTGTTTCCCACAGAAATCCAGGGTGAAGGTGAAGCTGATAAAGGTGCGTTGTTACAGTCTGACGCAGTGGCTACAGCAATGATTACAGAGTACAATATTCACCACACTGAGCTTCTACTCAAGATTTAACTTGAGTAGTTCAGCTGCAAGCAACGGGGATCGTAACAACCAAAGCGTATGAGTACAACTCAAAAAGTATATTTTCTTTAAATCATCCCATCTGTGTTATTACACATTTATAACCATTATTTCTTACCAGTTATAGTTCAGAGTGGACAAGACCCCTCCGCTTCACATTGGGATTCTAATTCGCTTAACAACCCGCTCACCATTCATTACATAAATACTTTTTAAAATCTCCTTTAATATTAATGTGATTTGTATGGAAGAGGATTAGGGCCGCTGAAAAAAAAAAAAATTAAAGTCAATTTTTTTTATTATTATTATTCTGAGATTAAAGTCAGAATTCTGAGATTAAAGTCAGAATTCTGACTTTATTCTCAGAATTCTGACTTTAATCTTAGAATTCTGACTTTAATCTCAGAATTTTGACCTTAATTTTTTTTCCAGTGGCTCTAATCCTCTTCCGTAGATTTGAAATATAATACAAGTGCATAACATTTAGAGATGGGCATTTCCAGCCAAAACACAATTTGATAATCACTGGCATTGATTCAGCGATTATTCGTAATCCAGCTCTCTAATGGCAGTTTTTTTTTATCAAGTTGAGACAACTTCATCACAATGAAAGTCAAAAATTTTGGAGTGACATTTGACACAGATGTCTGTTTGACACTCATGTGAAAAATACTGTTAAATCCTGCTTCTTCCACCTCAAACAAATCTCCAAAATAAAATGTTTCCTTTTATTTTTTCTTGTCTTGATTATTGTAATGCACCTTTAACAGGTATCAGTCAGAGCTCCCTCTACAGACTCCAGTCTGAACTCAGTTCAAAATGCAGCCACTCGGATTTTAACAGGCACAGTAGCCAGTTTTTTATTGTGTCGATTTTAAGATCTTATTGATTACTTTTAAAATGTTAAATGGACAGGCCCCAAACTATTTAAGAGACCTTTTAACCCCCTATGTGCCTGGGCAGCCCCTCAGGTCTGTGGATGCAGCTCTGCTGGTTGTGCCAAGATCCCGCCTTAGAACAAAAGCCTTTTCAGTCAGAGCTCCAAGACTATGGAACTCCTTGCCACTACCAATTAGACAGTCCACAACCTTAACTGCTTCTAAATCCTCCCACAAAACCTTTTTATATTAGAACGCACTTCTCCACCCCTAAATCGTGGTTACTGCTCTGCATTCAGATGTCCTGTTTTGCTTTCTTTTTTTTTCTGTCTGCCCCGTTTTTATCTGCCTTGTAATTTTCTGCATTCTTTGCTGTGAAGCACTTTGTAACTTTGTTAAAAAAGTTCTATATAAATAAAGTTTATTATTATTATTAACAGCTACTAACACAACACTTGTTGCGCTGTAGATGTAGCAAGTAAAAGTAAACACTCCACGACACACCTGTCACATTAACCAGCACTGGGTTGAGGTGCTGCTATTAGAGGGCACTGGCAGCGTTCGTCTTGACCTTCATGCCAGTGTTTCTGTGATGTAGCGGTGTGGCGTGTATGTTTAAATTTTACAACCATTTTCAGTCTAGGCAATTCTGTTTCTGAATATCACAGCACTACACACACATTTGTTGTTTTCTTCTTCCTTTGCTATATAATGTTGTTAACATTCTTCTCCTCCTGTTAGTTACTTAAATGTGATTAGCAAACAGCTTTAAGACACTCTACAGCCAACATCTGTCAGGAATATCGTATTACAACCAGTCACCGGTGAAAATGATGAAAACTTGTATTTTAAAATGAGATAATAATCACATTAACTCTTCCGATTTTTAACACTTGAACAAATATTGGAGCATTCGTAAAATCCTGTCACATCCCTAATAACATTGTGCATAGTGGGTTCAGGGGGATCAAATGTCACACCAAATCCAGGGACAAGCACATGCAGCACTATCACAGAGCAAACAGTAAGGCAGCAAGACCACAAGCAGACCTGGGACCAGATGGAAATATGTCAAGGTTTCCTCCACAGAAGCGACTCAGTTTAGGTCTGTTTTCAGTCTTTCATGTTTGTTTTATATCTTTTATATCTATATATATATATAACTGAGTAAAGACAAATTAATTGTGTTTCTTGCTTTTATTGATTATCAGATGATTATGGTGTGAATTAAAAGGAGAAAGAAGCACAGAAATGTCAGTGGAAAATTCCATTTGTATTTAAATACTCTCTTTTTTAGTTAAGTGTAAGTGCTTCTTGTGATAACAAATTGTATTCGATTGCTGGAATAAATAATTCCTACAATAACTTTGGAAGAATATACTGAATAAACACATTTTACAATGTAATGTGTAAAACAAATACGTGTTTCTTTAACCTCTACAGACTATATCTAAATCCTCACAGGATTACATTTTTTTCTTTGACTTTAGTCTGACCCAGGTCTGTCAGTTAAGGCACTTGTTGGTGAGAACAGGTTTGGGGTGCATCAGGTACCTCAGTGGTTACCTCTTGAGCCAGCAGCAAACGGGCATACTGACCGACCAGCAGGAGAGAAGCAACAGTACACATAATCAACACATGTGATGAGTACAGAAATAACAAGATCAACAACCTTGCTGCATGTTACAGGGTAAAGGTTCTCTAAGTCAGCATGTATAGCATCAAGTGTGAGGTGCTGCTGAATGGAAAAAAATGGAACCGTTTTCATCATTTTCGGGTTACATAACTTTGTAAAGCTATCTTGCAACATGCTTATTCTTTGCCGACCTAAGGACACAGTTTAGGTCACCAATAGTTAACGTTTTCTCTCGAGAGTGGCCTAATCCTGAACAATGACACTCTGCCAGAAGTAGTCTGGCATTTTAACAAAATCATGTAAAAAAAAAAGAGGATGGAGTCAGAACAAAATTCCCCAAACGTTTGTGCATTACTTTCATTTTCATTTCCTGTTGGGGGTTTGGAAATTCCCTCTGGTGTTGTACAGTATTTGCTCATCATGCCAACAAGCCATAAGAGACTATTAAAAAGACTTAGACCATGTTGACTTTGACAAATCAATTAACCACACTAGTTCAACTGTATATCTTTTACTCACACAACACAGCAGTAATATGGTTAACTTGTATAGCTTAGCAAGAGCCCTGATTATTGAAATAAAGTAACCCATCTTTTGGTCTCATTTAGATTTTGGTGTATGAATTAGCTTCTACAACAAACATCTTATTTTGCAGCTGCCATAAGCAGCTTTGAATGTAAAAGTGTATTTTTGCTACTTAAGTTTCTCCCCAGTACTCACACTGTTGTCCTCCAATTTCTCCTTCCTTTTCACTTTGTGAGATTCATAGTCTTCCATCAGTGTCTGCATCAAGTTTTTGGGTCGACCTCCAGAGTCTTCGCTGCCAGCATCAGACAGGGCTCCTTCTGAGGGCGAGGGGGAGACAGGAGGTGCTGGTCGAACCTTCTCGATCTTCCCTGAGCATCACAAAAGAATACAGCTCTGTTAGGTTAGCTGATGAGACCCACCATGAGTGGTTCAGTGAAGCAGTTTTCTCATATATTGTAGCTGCTTTGTACAAAAAGAGGAAAAAGAGAAACACAGCTTGTGCCTTCCTTTTTTTGTAATATGATTCCTTCGTATCGCTTACAGCTACAATTAAATGGAACAGAGCCATTGTTGATGCTATCAGATACACCTATTATTTTCCTGCAATTACAAGTGTCCACTTATCCTGCAGTCAAAACATGTCAGCCACTGGTGCAACTTAGCTGTATCATTTTCAAATGTTTCAAAGACAGACTTGTTGTTTTCTTTTCTGCTGTCCCTCTTGACTAAATACTTAATGTTAAGTACACACAGACACTTAAAACCCCCAAACGTACAATGTGACAGTGTGTTAAAATTTCATTTAGCAGAGAGACTTATCATTGTTCAAATAATAATGTTGGAATAATTACCTATGAATGATATTTACCCAGATATCCTGTTCATTTGTTCTTGGGTGGAGATATTAGCATGCTAACATTCATGCTAATCTTTTTTGTCCTAATTATGGGGCTTATAAAAATCTTGGGATATGATAAGGATGTCTGTGCAATTTTTCCTACTAATCCTTTCAATAATTACTGAGACATGCCAGAGTGAACTAAAGTTGTGATCAAAAAATGCAACAATAACAACCTTGTACCAGGTGTCTCATACAGGGACCAATGAGAATCACTCTTCTGACGTCCTGACTGACCTGGTGCTGTCCTGGATGTTAGTGTGAGTCTTGCAGGCAGGCTGTTGCTCTTCATCTTATCTGCTGGGGATATAGTGGTTTTCCGCGCCCCCGTCCTCACATTCCCAAAGCTGCTGCTGCTGGAGGTGCTGCTGGGACGGACAGTGACCACCGGCTGGTCCTCCCTTTGTTTCTTCAGCTCCTCCTCCCTCTGCTGAGCTGCTCTGATCTCCTCCTCGATCATCGATAGAGTCCTCTGCTTCTTGGAGCGCAGGCGGAAAGGGCCGCTGGCTTGCTCACCCTCGGGGCCCCGTGCTGCTGTCGCTGTGCTGCGAAGCTCTGCCGCCTCTGAGTATTTGCTGAAGTAGCTGTACTCTTGTTTCTCTGGGCTTGGGGGAGAAGGGGGACGGTAGACTGGGGTTGGTCTAGAAACTGAGGCAACTGTGGCAGCAGCAGGAGCTGGAGTCTGGGCTGAGGAGGCCAGCGCCCTGGCATAAGAGGACTGGATTTTGATCCTAGGGCCTCCATCTTTGGGTCTCTGCGGTGGAGAGATGGGCTGAGAAGGCGGTGACTCAGGCTGTGGTGGCTGCTGTGGAGCCTGTTGTGCCTCTGAAGGGTTCTCTTCCAGGGTGACTCTTACCCCTTGCTGTCTCTCTGGCTGTGGGGAATGGTTGGGTGGGACAGGACTGGAGGCAACTGGTGACTGAAGACCTGGAGCTCCACTACAAGACACAGGAGAGGAAGAAACTGGCACTGGGCTACTTGTAGAAGCTGAAGATGGAGACACAGGGGTGCTCACTTGTGAAGAATTCAAGTCAGACAGCTGCCACTCCTCCCCATTTTGAGCTGCCAGGGCATTTTGGATGGCATTTTGAACCAGAACCCCAGCGTGGTACTCCAGCTCGTCTTCTGTTGGGATGCCACTGGTCTGTCCGTTGACTGGCGTGGTGGGCTGAGGGGTAGGCGGTGACACTGGGGTGAGTGGCAGAGGGGTAGGTGGTAGTGAAGCCCCACTGTCTGAAACATTATCCAGGCTAAACACAGTGGTGTCCTGAGAACGGACTGACAACTCATCCAATCCTGAGTCAGACTCCTCTGGATGGAAACCTGAATGGAAATGGCCCTTTCCGTCTTCGTCCTCACGCAGGATTGTCATCACAGCTCGTGCACAGGTGAACTCCTCAGCCAGTCCTTCACTTGACCAGGTCACGTGACCCTCTCCTGTTTCTGCAAGAATGTCACTGCCCCCCTGGCTGCCCCTGATTACGGTTTTGGAAAAGGGTTTGGCGGAGTATATGTGAGGAGCTACGTCCCTCTTGGTTCCATCCCCCTGCAGAAACTGTTTCCTGGCAGATGAGAAGTCGATCTGCTCCTCCACGATGTCCACCTTCCTGTGTAGGTCTGGGTCAAAAGACACCATTGTGGGAGGGCCTGTTAACTGGGGCTGCAAATAGAGATGGAAGAGCAGAGAAGCAAAGAGAATAAAAGTGAGCCAAAAAATAGACACATGAATGTTGCCTCAGGATAGTATTGTTAATATGACTTTGTGTGTGTGTGTGTGTGTGTGTGTGTGTGTGTGTGTGTGTGTGTGTGTGTGTGTGTGTGTGTGTGTGTGTCGTGAGGGTACCTGTGTGTATGCATAAGGAGTCTGCTTCTGCTGCTTCCTCTCCTGGTATTTCTTGAGGGACTCAAGCTGATCAGAATCCAGCTGTTCTTCCAAAGGGACCTTGAATAAACAAAATGAATGAATGAACCGCAACTCGACACAAACAGTTTGTCAGAAAGTCAATACAGTTTCAATAAACTAAGACTGAATGAGCGATTACCTCCAGAGGAGGGTTCCACCAGCGCTGGGCGATCCCAGGGTTTTTCTTCACTGCCTGGTCTTTGATCAGCTCCATGCGCTCACGCTCCAGCTCTTGAACCTGATGGGGAGAACAAACCAGGAGAAGAGGGGGACAGAAAGTTAAACGTTTAATAACTATCCCATTACTTTGCTATCAAATAAAGACAAGGTATGAAGTGTCTTTGATTCATCATTACGGTTATCTTATCTCTGAGGAAAACCAATCAATCAATCTTTATTTGCACAGCGCCAACTCACAACAAACTTTATTTTAAGATGCATTTACAAACAGAGCAGGTCTGGACCATACTCTATGTAAAATTATTAATTAAGACCCAACATCAAGGCGGGATATGACCCAGTCCCCTCTTACTGACATGCAGGACTTGATCTTAACTCATCTTAATCCACCATGAGCATTGCACCTCGAAGTATTTAGCTAGTTACAGCAGAAAGGAAAACTTCTTTTAACAGGCAGAAACCTCGAGCAGAACCAGACTCATGTTGGACAGCAATCTGCCTCGACCGAGTTGGGGTTGGAAAGAGGGATAGAATGTGATCCACAGCTTATCTTTTGATATGTGCTTAATTTAGTCAGAACTAGCTTTAGAAAGACATTTTTAATTTCAATATTACTGGCAGGGTGTGATTTCTGGATTGTATGAGCTCAGTGGATAAAGGGTGTCCTGTTTTACTCATTGTATAATCAATCTAACTCTATATGAACAAATGTATATCTTTTCTAGAACTATGTGGTTATAAGGTTGGTTTCTTAAAACCTTTCTGGTGAAGAAACATATTTTCAACCTTTGTGTAAATATCTTACAAGTCATATTTTACTTGCCAAGCAAGTATTCAATTAAGTTCAGCTATTGTGTATTCCTCTAGGCTTTCACAAAGGCTACTGCCATTTCAAGGTTGGATATTTATGCCTGTTATGCCACGTCTGCAGCATGGCGGAACTTTGGTACAGCACTGTTGCAGATTTCAATGACTTATAATCATAGTAGCAATGGCTAATATTATTCAGAGTAATATTGTTAATCTAAAGCTTAACATTTCATGTCAAAGCTTGTCTTGCCAAAATCCAGTTTAGGATTTTATCATGTCTTTTTAAAACAATTTATGTTACTTAAGTGTGGCAGAATACAAGACAGTGAGAGGCATGATAATACAATATATGAATAATATATATATATATATATATATATATATATATATATATATATATATATATATATATATATATAATGTATATATATAATAAAATGTGAAAGACAAGACAACAAGTGAACAAGGAGTCAAAACAATGACTAACAGGAACTGACAATGCGCATGTGTGTGTGGGAGAGTGTGTCTTTGTATGTTTGTTGTAGCAAATTGGACAGTGGCTTGAGATTAATTGAATTGAATGGGAGAAAATAATTGAAACAAATCTGAGGGAAGGTTGAGCTAAATAAATAATTAATTGAAACAATCATTAAATAAGTTATAAACAATTAATAATACTGTGGAAATAAAAAATAAAATCAATAATAATAATAATAATAATAATAATGATAATAATGATATTAATAATAATAATAATGATAATGATAATAATAATAATAATAATAATAATAATAATGATAATAATAATGATAATGATAATAATAATAATAATAATAATGATAATAATAATAATAATGATAATAATAACAATAATGATAATAATAATAATAACAATAATAATAATGATAATAATAATAACAATAATAATAATAAAAATGATAATAATAATAATAATAATAACAATAATAATAATAATAATAATAATAATAATAACAATAATAATAATGATAATAATAATAATAATAATAATAATAATAATAATAATAACAATAATAATAATGATAATAATAATAATAATAATAATAATAATAATAATAATAATAATACTTATAATAATAATAATAATAATAATAATAATATGATTTGACCATGTCTAACGCGAAAAAGGGAGCAAAGAGACAATGATCACTGTGTGACTTCCTGTATATTTACATAATGTTCATTTGGTAGGTTTTATTGTTATTGCACTTTTGAGTTATTGCTAATAGCATAAGACAGACTCTGAATCTAGACTCATAATAACAGTGCTGATGTGTTTTTTTGTTACTATGTTTCTGAATTCTGTATTTCTTTAAAGTGTCAACACTATCTAACAGCCAATTACCTCCTCTGAAGGTCGTCTTCTCGTCACTCTGACCTGCTGCTCCTCTCCAGGGGTGAAGAGTTTTGCTGGTCGTCTCTCCTCTTGAAATGCTCGCAGCTCAAACTTGGCCCTGCTGCTCCCAGACTCTTCTCCCTGCACGTGCCCGTTGGTCTTTACAGCAGAGTCGTCCTGGTGGAGGAACGTGGTTTGTCTCTGTCCTTCAACGACGATAACGTGATTAACGGGAGGGGAGGCTGACACACACACAGATGGAGAGTTTCCGTCGATGCTGATTGGTCTGGTGTTCTGTGATGGAGAAGAGTTCCCGTTGGTGGGTGTTTCTGAGGCGTCGTCTAAAACCTGGTCCAAGTAACGGATCTCCTGTAGACACAGCAGATAATCAAATTAACATTGTGTAGACTGCTGTGCTGTGTAGTGAAGAGTTAATACGCTCATAGTAATCAGCCAAGTAAGCCGTTGTTTTAACATAGTAAAAAAACATGGGGGAGTGATCATAAGTATATATTCATCATGAAAGAGCTAGTATACCTGCACAACCTCGCTGTCAGAAGTTACACCAACTGCATTGTGGGCTCGATTAGTGGGGCTGCTCAGGCAACCATGTTGGATCTGCTGGCTCTCCACTTCCATGCTTGCTGGCCCGTCTGAGATAACACTGACCAATTCCTGGAAACTGACGCTCTTCAGGGCTCTCTCTCTTGGTATGGGGTCACTGACATCCTCGGCTGCCCGCCACGATTTCTGTGTCAACAAATAAAGAAATGCACTTCAGAGATTTGTATGCTATTCACTCTCAGAGGAACATTCCAATAAAAACATGAAGAGGGAATTTAAAGATAACTATTTCTGACAATGTCACTCAGGGAGGTCACACTCTTTGAAAAACACAAATACCTCATAGAAATCTATCTGTCTGCATTGCAGTAGTGCTAAACCTCTGCAGCAGCAGGAGAGTGTATTTTGGCTGGTTTCCACCACTGGGGGTCGCCATCTCCCATGCTGGTTCTCTGTCAGACCAGAAACTCAGCTGCCTGGGTCAAAACACGGTTCTCTTAAAAATCTGTACCTCAGACCATTGGTTAGTAACTGAAATATGATATCTCTTTCATATCTGCCTCACAGTTTCATCTCTTGGTATATTAAAAGAACAGCCAAGCTGGTAGGTGAGGTGATACATCATTTAACTGTAAGTTATAATAATGGTTGAAAAGAAGACAAAAGAAGTAGGGTGATATCTCTGCAAACAACAGTGGGGATACAAAAACTTTATTTCCCTCTTCACAGAATTTATTTTTATGGTTCTTGTCGCTTCATTAAAGGCATCATTTAACATGTAAACATTATGTTTTCCTCTCACTGCAGAGGAGGGTGTCAGCAAAGAAACTCCTGCTTCTGCTGTTTAAACACATTTTCTCTGTGAGACACACTTTCATTGACTATCTTCCCAAGCTCAGCTGTTCACAGAGCAGTTCTGCTGATGTGTTTTTGGATTAAGAGCCAGGCTCAAGGCCATCCCATCAGTAGCTTTTATGAGAGAGACGAACGGATTCCAAAAACGTAATTTCCCTGCTGAATCAGTCCACGCAGAGGAAGAAATGAGTTGTCAAAATGTAATAAAAGGTGTCTTCAAATGGCTTCCAAATCAAACGAAATCTGCCAGCTCAGTCAAATACATTCAACACACCACGAACAAAGATGACCCAATAATGATATCCCTATTTAAACTAAGAAAGCACAAAGCCTACATGCTTAATCCAACTGTCTATAATATCTGACATGTATGTTACACTCCTATATTGAAAGATAATATGAATAAAATAAGCTCCTTTGTCATTGTTAATAACAACAGACACATAACCCACACACACTATGCTTGCTCCAATCAATGGAGGACCACCAGTGTGTAACAAATGTACAAGCAGTTGTTGAGTATCCAGCTAAAAGACACATTTGTTGACACACTGGCATGCAGGGATCAAACCTGTGACCTGCTTTTGTAAACCATCCCTCTGACACATTCCAGACCAATGTTTAGCAACTAGCTACGCTAACACACTCCTCTTTTTATTGTGCTTTCTCCACGGGCCACTTTCAAAAACTCCAGCTTTATTACCTTACACCAGTTACACTTCTATGCTAAGGATGTGTTTGCTTCTATTAAGGGCTGTTGACTCTCCTCTTTGTAGAATGTGGGAGACTGTGTGCAGGGATTTAATGAGAGGCACTTCACTGAATTGGTTCACTGTTCAGTTGAAGTAGTCACAGCCATAAGGAGGAAGTGTTTCATTTGTACCCTTTTTCACTTTAAGACTCAGACATGTACCAGACTGCCAGTTAATGAAAATCATGGGAACCACTACTGATGTCACAGTATGATGAATCAACATTAGGTGTTTCTGAAGAATTCAGGTTTCACAGTGAGGCTGTTTTTCTTTCCCTCTGTTTGTCCTCCCTCCTTCTCTTTTCTCTTTCTTGGTATTAGTTCACTCTTCAGCTAAATCTCTTTCTTCATCTTTACTGCTCTTTTTCAGTCTTTTTTTCTTCCTTTTATGCTTTGTTTCTCTTCTCTATGGTTGTAAGAGTGAAGAAATTGTGGTTAGAGATGAAGTCACATGGTGGATTACACCCTGTCTCTTCTCAAAAAGCCTTCATTGGTGGATATAATGAAACAACACTTCACAAACTCTCCTCTCCATTTCTTGTCCACCCTCACTTCTGTCTCCTCCCCTCTTTCCCTCATTTCTTTTAATTCCACCGAGAGAAAAAACATTCTCTGAGGGCATTTTGGTAACCCATCTGGCTCAGTCACATGCTACCGTCTCAATTCATGCTGTCTCATGAGTCTGTGATACACTCTCTTAAAGAAATACATCACATCTGGCCATGAGATCTTTAAAAGTTTTAAATAGCACATCTATATGTTGTCTGATGATACTAGTGCTAAAAGCTATATACAAAAACATTATAGGAAGAACACATTAATGCTTGTGACAATGAGGTCATCTCAAAAGGGTGTGTCCACAGCCATGCTAGTAGCTATGAGGTCGTACTCGGGAACAGCACTGGTCTAAGCACAGTCCAGGCAGATGGCTGGTTAACATGAGTCTGGTCCTGCTGGAGGTTTCTGCCTGTTAAAGGAAGTTTGTCCTTGCCACTGTAACTTGCTAAATGCTGCAAAGTGCTCTGCTCATGGTGGATTAAGATGAGATCAGACTGAGTCCTGCCTGTAAGATGGGACTGGATCTTATCCTGTCTTGATGTTGGGTCTTTAAATAATATAAACATTGAGTACGGTCTAGACCGGCTCTGTTTGGAAAGAGTTTTGAGATAACATTTGTTGTGATTTGGCGCTATACAAATAAAGATTGATTGACTGATTGAAACTAATTGTTAACATCAGCATGCTAACATGCTTATACAATAATAACACTATAATGCTGATATCACCAGGTATAATGTTAAAAATAGTTTAATTCTAACATTTTCTAAGCTGCAACAACACAGCTGAGGATGAAGGAAATGCCATTAGCTTTGTAGCTATTTGGTCTTAAGCTGCATTAAATCTGATTACGGCGCTAGATGAGAAGTCTGACTGAGGATCTAAAAGAGGAAACAATTGGTTCTTTTCAGGTCATGAATAACTGCACACATTTGTACAGAAAACCTCTGAACAGTTTTTGCACAAGATGAAAAGTCTGTCAAAGAGGAATCAACAAAGTAATTAGGATGTTCGAACAAACTGTAACAGCAATTTATTTCAGTCTGTGCCAAAGTGGTGGGCCAATCAATATGGAACACAACATAATGAGCATTGTTTCATTGATAGATAATCTCTGGGTGTTTTGGTGTACAAACACCACAGCAAACAGGGATTCAGAAACAAATGACAAAATATGTTATTATAAACACATTTGATTCTTGAGACAAACAATTCAACTTTTAGCAACAAGCTAATTTGTCAAGTTTTAGCTGAAGTGAATTCTTTGACACACTAAACTTAGAGTGATGAACATTACAGAAAGGTTTTAACTACAATGTTCTGTAGTCTTGTTTCCTTTCAGATCCACTTCCTTTGTTTTCTTCTCACTCCCACACTCCGTACACCAAAGAGTCAAATGATATTTGAACCCAGATAATGACATTAGCCACCATGTGAGGACCAGATGTCACACCCACACAGATCACGTCTTCTGTTTTGTCACATATGACCAATTGTATATACTGTATGCATAAGCTCATGTGCAGGAATGTGTGTGTGTGTATGTGTTGGAGAGTGTGTCCAGCAGGCAAGACAGTGCAGAGGGGGAGGATATCCTGTTACGGCCTGAGGAAAATGGTACTACAGGACAAGAATGTCTCATGTGCAATGCTATTCTGCTGCCACACATGTGCACACAAAAGGCGTGTGTGTGTGACTTTAGCCGTGCAGCAGTGCATGCTAGCTTGAATGTGTTCTTCCGAGTGTGTATTTTTTCATTGTAGGTGTGTGTTCACGTGTGTGTTTGACTCCTGTGAGGTGAGCTGACATTCCAGGCATAGCTGTCCTCAAGGCTCGGACTCTAATACTTGCGATGAGGGACATTGTAAGAAGTTGTGTGTGTGTGTGTGTGTGTGTGTGTGTGTGTGTGTGTGTGTGTGTGTGTGTGTGTGTGTGTGTGTGTGTGTGTGTGAGAGAGAAAAATCATGTAACTAACAAAAAGTGAGTTACATAAACATCTGAAAGAGTGAGAATGTGTTATTACTGTGTTATTGAGTGACAGATTAGGCTCCATTGGCATGTAATGATGCATAAGTGTTCATGGAATGGTTACACAGCTGTGTTCACATAGTGCGAATTGTCATATTAGACCCACATCCTCACCACAATGAGGCGTCAGCTGGAAAAGGACAGAACATGAAGGAAAATCTTACAAAGCAGACATTTTTAAGACTGTAGCCTAATTTAAGGATCTATTTTAGGGTGAGCACGAGGCTTTAACGTTTTGAGCCAGGTGTTAATAATATAACAGGGTTAGCTAAGGTTGTCTTTTTTATATTTATAGCTTCAGAAAGCAAAACTTTATCAACCATATAACTTTGGAGAATAGGTTTAAGTTAGGCATCTTACAGGGATTGTGTATTTAATGTCATGGAGAGTCATAAAAGTGCCACAATCGTGAGTGTTTCTGAGTCAGCTCAGCATCACTGTCTGTCTGTTCTGTCTAAATGCTGTCTCATTCTCTGCCTCACCATTCCCTTCACATCTGGAAAAGCTTACGCTCTCTGGCTGTGATGCACAAAAATCACAAACACTCGCATACACACACAAACATACACACTCGGGCTGCATGCCTGAGACGCTGGGGGGGGGGGGGGGGTTTGTACTCGAAAGCCAGAATATGAAACACTGGAGTACTCCTTCATTGGAAATAAACACACAACCTTGTCGTCTTTCTCACGCTTTTCTTTCAGTTCCTCTCTATCTCAAAGACAAACACACTTTCCATCATTCAAATGTCACGTCATAACTTTGTCTGAGCTCACACTGTAGCCTGAACACATGGCAACTGTAAAAATGAAAGCCTTGTGAAATACACACACACACACACACTGAGTTCCAGTGTAATCCAGAGCAGTCAGTGTTCAGGCTCTGTTTCCTGGCTGAATATGAGCCTGTGAAGAAACTGGATCCTGCTGCTGGTTTAGCCCGGTGTTCTCATATCCAAACTACCTGGATTGTGAACCCAGGCTGAACAGCAGCACTTGTTAAGATTCAAACGTTATCTGCTTCATACAGTTTGAAAATATTTAATGAAAGTAAAGTTACACCACTGACAAGCTGACTAAGTGGTTAAGCGGTTGGCAGTGTCAGCATTTAGACAGGTGGGCTGTGTGAGGGAGCTAACAGCTGGCAGAAACATCAGGAAAGAAGACTATGAGAGGTGTTCAGAGTCTCAAGAGCGCACTTAAGGTCTCAACTTCGAACTTTGTGATTTGCTAAAGACAACATTGCTGTTCTAGAGTTGATATTTAATCTAATACAACAATAAGAGCAATAAGAACGTGACACTGTGGTGAAGTGAAGTGAAGTGAAGTGAAGTGAAGTGAAGTGAAGTGAAGTGAAGTGGACTCCTGCCCACTCTGACACTTCCTGAATTTTAACCACTATCAGCAGCTTTTGTGTCTCCTTCTTTCTTCAAATCAGAGTTTCTTCTATCTAACCACACAGAAATGCCATAACAACAGCACAACAGAGCTGTCATACAACTCAAGAAAGTCAAATACAATAAGTAAGTTCAGCACTCACCTGCTGCTCTGACAAATATCCTTGTCTCAAAAATAGATGTGTCTATTTTAGTGAAATCAGTACATCCATGATGTGTTTAAAAATGAAAGAGTTTACAACCATCCATGTGCGTTCTGTCTTTTACAAGCTTTATCCGTTTTCCTATTGAGCTCTGTTCACCTCACTCCAGCCTCGGTCCGTTCTGTTCCAGATAGTGGGAGTGCCGGACTTTTCCCTGGCCAAGCCTTTTCCTCCCCTTCTTCTCCTCCTTTTCCTCCCCTCCCATCTCTTTCCTCTCCTCCACAAAGCCTCTCCTTTCTCAGTAACATTCCTGCCGGCTGCTCGGTAAGCTGTGATGTCATGGCATAACTGTGTGCATATGTGTGTGTTTCTGCAGATGCCCTCCTGCACAAAGACCCCATCTGTGCAGGCCCTCATACAAACACACCCACACACACGCAGCAAAAACATCCACCCTGTGGCTCCCCACTCCTCCCTTCCTATTAGACCATGCTCTCTCTCTTTCTCCACTTCACACGTATGTTGCTTGCCCACTCTCTCTTTAACCTACAGCTCCTGTTGAAACTGAGAAAAGAGAGAAAGAGGGAGGCGGTGATGAAGACATGATGAATGAAGAGAGGGGAAGGGGATGATAAGGGAGGTAATGGTGCTTTTTTTTCTCATCATCACCATGGGACTGTTGACTCAGTCCAGTATGATGGATAGAATGATGAACTGTCTGTACACACCCAGTGATCTGCTAAGTTATCTTAAGACCTCAAAGTATTCAGTTATAACTTCTTCCAGGGAAAATTGTACATGAAGCCAAATGATTTAAATGTTTATCTACCTTAGAAAAAAATGTATGACAAAAAAAAAATGAACTGAACTTTGTTACCAATTAAAGCAGTATACCTCTAGACAGTTTTAGCATCACTCTAAGGCGTTCTTTCTGTAACGCTTAGTGTGTGAGTGTGTTTGTATTGGGTTATAGGATCAGGCCTGTGGAAACTGGAGCTGACCTGAGTCACGGTTCACTTTCTCCGCTCACAAACACAACATCAGGATGCACTGGAAGCACTTTCCTCGAATTTAAAAGATCAGCTAGGAATATTATGCTCACAGTTGCTAAATGGTGGAGGGTACAACTGCAAGCTAGGTACCCCTGTCAAAATACATTAGAAAAAATTATACTTTAAAGACTTTTTTCTTAGAGACAAATAAGAAAATAAAGTCTTTTCAATCAATCACTCAATCTATATTTGTATAGCGCCAAATCACAACAAGGCTTTTAGCAGGTCTAGACCATACTCTATGTTAAATCATTAACAAAGACCCAACATCAACACAGGATAAGATCCAGTCCCCTCTTAAGACAGGACTCAGTCTGATCTCATCTTGATCCACCATCAGCATTGCACCTCACAGTGTTTAGCTAGTTACAGCAGCAAGGAAAAACTTCCTTTTAACAGGCAGAAACCTTGAGCAGGACCAGACTCATGTTAGACACACATCTGCCCCTACTGAAAGCTATTAACTGTGGTGTTGACACAGTGATCCTGGGAACTACTTCAGTACCAATTAGGACATTTCCTCCTTAATGAAAAAAAAAAACTGAACCATGGATGTTTCTTAACATTTGACTTTGTCAGAAACATGAAAATACAGCACAGATCATTTTCAGAACATATAATGTTTGAATTGAACACTATAGTGTTACTTTTCTCCCCTAACCTCTGCAATGAAGTTAAGCAGGATATTCCAAATGCAGCCTGACTTTGACCTACTATAGATATTGTCTATTTTACTTTGAATGTATTGGAATTATAATGGTACTTTAAAAACAGCAGGGTAGACAGAGAGGTTATCCCACTTTGTAGTTTGCAAAGAAACACCAGTGAAAGCTCATGAGTGCCCATTAACAGCTGTGTGTCGAGTCAAACTGTTACAAGTTGTCTTTCCTCACTTCACTTCTCACTATTTCTCATTTCTCTCTTCATCAAAAAGTACAAGGCAAAGCAAACAAACACAGTCATCAAATGTTGTATGTCCAAATACAAACCCATCCAATTCTAACCCTTTGAAATTCCCATGTTTGAAATGAATAATATTCACAAAGCTCCTCCACACTGTCCAAAGGGGGGTGTTGGACATTTGCTTCAGAGAGGGTGAAAAGTTATCATAAAGTTGTAGCTTCATACTTATGATTGACTGTCACACTTCTGTTGTTGATTATTTTGCATTAAGTACATTCAACATCCCATTAATTTCAATTTATCAATTTAAGATTTAATGTTTGATAACTTGTTTTGCTTTATGTCATGTGACTCTTTGTAAGGAAGCTGGCGTTTGGATTTTCTGTTTCATTTATTAACCTGCTCCTGATGCTGTGATGCTGATAGATGCAGGCTTGTAGTCACAACCTTTTAAAGATGTTCTGCCTTTGATTGTGAACTGTTTGCCAAATGAAGGTCTAAGTATTGTATTATTTGCAAATTTTACCATTTTTTTATCATCTCACTCCTCTCCTACATACAAAAGAGGATTAAGGCCACTTCAAAAAAAGGTTCAATATTTTTTTTTATTCTGAGATTAAAGTCATAATTCTTTAATCTCAGTAATCACAGTATTCTTACTTAAGTATCAGAATTCTGACTTTTTTCTCCTTGAATGTCAGAAAAAAAAATAAGAAAAAAAATAAGAAAACAGTCAGAATTCAGACTTTTTTTCACAGAATTCTGAGATTAAAGTCAGAGTTCTTTAACCTCTGTAGTCTCAGATTGACTTTTTTCTCAGAATTCTGACTTTTTCTCCATGAATGTCAGAAAAAACCCTCAAAACTGTCACATGAAGTAGATGTGCAAAGCCATTCATGTTTCAAATGACAAATCACACATTCCTGGTGGGTTCCCAGGCAAGAAATAACTCCTGATGGAGAGAAATCGGTCACAGAAAATTGGGACAGTAACCCAATTATCAGATATGCACTGGGGAGTTCAATCCCTGCGTGGGTTGTAACACACAGAGAGACTTGTGATGGTCATTACATCTGTGCTGGTAAATCTATAGAGCCTAGAAGCGGTGAAGGCTGTGTCTAAAGAAAAAAAAGAAGAAAGAAACTAAAGAAGAAAGCTGGAGTATACATGCAATGGTTCGATCATGTGGTTGTCTATATGTGGGTGCATGTAACTGGGTCAACACTGTCCAGTCAATAAGTGCCTTGAGCAGTCTGCTGTCACAATGAAAGCTGATCATGATTGATCTGCTTCAAAGCAAATGAGACACTTAACCATGTCATGTCAAAAACACACAACTGTCCATGGAAACACAAACACACAAGCTAAGCTCAGCACAACAGTAACAAGGGTGTTGATATGAGTGAAAGAAGTATAACCAAGATATAAATAAGAATGACTCTTAAAGTGATAACTTTGTGTTGCTATAAATGAGTGTGTGTGTGTATCTGTGAGTGTGTGTCTCTATGCGTTGGTTTTGTTTTCATTTCGTTGAACTTGTCTTGCCCACAGCTGCATTCTCTTATTGTTAATAATAAGAGCAGGTGACAGATATAAACAGCTAACCATCGGAAAGAGAGACATGTTCTTAGCCACACACTAGTAAGAGACATGCGCATGCAGAGAATAGAAACCCCCTCATCCATGAAGTAAGCTTGTTATTTTTACAGCCCCCTAAAGCAGCTGTTCAATATTCAAATTCAAGGTTTTCAGCAGTTTTTTTTAAACACTACACTGCAAAAAAAAGGGTAGCTTAAATATAGGAAGAAAAAACTTAATTCAAGGTGAAGATTATTTAAAACTGGTGAAATTATCTGTCCATGCAGCATTAATATTTAATAATTTTACTTGACAGGAAATCTTAAAATGAGATTGTTAAATCTAGAAATAAGCAGGCTCTGAAAAGTAACGACGACGAAGGTGAAAAATTGTTTGCTAACCTGGTAGGCAGCTCACCTGCCACTAGGGTTGCAAAGGGGTGGAAAATTTCTGGTAAATTTCCATGGGAAGTTAAGCTGGGGAATTTTGGAAATATTCCAAATTGGAAATTATGGGAATTTATGGGAATTTAATGGGAAAGTATCATATCCATGCATAAATATTAGTTTTGTTCTAAGCAGACATCCATCCAAAATAATACAATTAAACAGATTTATTTGTAAGTAGAACTTCATCAAGTGTTAAATATTTTATTGAACAATCAATTCTTTCATTAAAGAACAAAAACATGAATGTTGAGTTAAATATTACTCATCCCCCAGACTCAACCCATTCAAAAATTAACAAAAATCCAATCCCAAAAAAGTCCCATTCAAAATGTTAAATTAAAAGAGCCCCTCTCCCTCAAAAGAAGTACCATTCAAAATGTTAAATTAAAAGAGCCGCTCTCCCTCAAAAGAAGTACCATTCAAAATGTTAAATTAAAAGAGCCGCTCTCCCTCAAAAGAAGTACCATTCAAAATGTTAAATTAAAAGAGCCGCTCTCCCTCAAAAGAAGTACCATTCAAAATGTTAAATTAAAAGAGCCGCTCTCCCTCCAAAGAAGCACCATTCAAAATGTTAAATGAAAAGAGCCGCTCTCCCTCCAAAGAAGCACCATTCAAAATGTTAAATGAAAAGAGCCGCTCTCCCTCCAAAGAAGCACCATTCAAAATGTTAAATGAAAAGAGCCGCTCTCCCTCCAAAGAAGTACCATTCAAAATGTTAAATGAAAAGAGCCGCTCTCCCTCCAAAGAAGCACCATTCAAAATATTAAATTAAAAGAGCCGCTCTCCCTCCAAAGAAGCACCATTCAAAATATTAAATTAAAAGAGCCCCTCTCCCCCCAAAGAAGCACCATTCAAAATGTTAAATGAAAAGAGTTTCTCTCCCTCCAAAAAAGTCCCGTTCAAAATGTTAAATAAAAAGTGCATGTAGGGGGCGTGGTCTCAATAGCCCTGCAGTAAGCAGTGTGCTATGTGCATGTGATTGAGGAATAGCAGAGATATTCAACTGTACTTGATGAAATCTGGTTGTTTTAGTCAGGATTATTCTAAAATATATTTTCCCAACTATATTTAAGTTCCCTATTAAGAGCCAACCTTCAATTTAGTCAATTCCTGGTTTATTCCCATAAATTCCCGTTTATTCCCGTTAATTCCCATGGAAAGTTTCAAACTTTGAAAATTCCTGGAATTTTGCAAACCCTACCTGCCACTAATTGGGACTTCTCAATGCCTTCATGCTGACAACACCCACTATCTATTGTGTACACAAGTAAGAGCAGCAAACAAAATGAAACAGTCCACAGACACAACATTGATACAAATATGCCTGAACACAGTCTTTAGAGCCAAACCAAAACAAATATATCACCATACAGCAGAAAAATGAGCAACCAATAAGATACAAGCTGAACTGTGTCTTGAAGAGATGCCTCGTGTGTTATTCTTAAATCAACTTGAAGTTGTTACTCAATCTTGAAACAAGTTTTATTTTGATGAGACTTTAGGTGAGACAACCAATGTAGCTTATTTTAACAGTCATTCACTCAATTTAAGATTCCCAGACTAACTGAGGCAAAAAATACATGTTCATAATCAATTTAAGATTCAACCATACATACAAAGATTAAAAACAAGTAAAGAACTCTAAAAGTAAGGTCATTCATTTAACATGTCAAAATCTAAGAATTCAAATCTTTGCACATGCTGAATTATTTGCAGTGTACACTCCATTTTATGTTTTCCTTATATGACCTATAAAAGCAAACCAGAAACAAGAAAATGTACTTCTTCTATAGTTATGTTAAATGTTTGTAACAGCTGTCTTGTATGTACAGGGGAGAGTCAGAAAGAAAACACACTTAATAAATGAAACTAGATTATAAGACACATTTAGATTACATTACACTTAAGATAAATAAGATATTCTAATATGTTCCTCCTTTGAGTTGAAACACTTGAGAATGAATCCACCACAGTCAAATATTCATAAACTTGATATGAGAACCATGTGAGCCCTTGCACTACAAATGTATTCTATACAGGGATGGGCTGATCCTAAAATTCAGGGTCAATACAGATACCGCTGTTTCAATAATTTGCTGATTTGCTTTGGATGCCAATGTGTTTTTCATGAGTAATATCTATTTTTCAAATGAGCTGTTGGATTTGAGGTTTGAAAGTGTTGCTCATAGTCCCTACCTTTTGAATATGTCTTACAAACTGCATGTCCCTGATCTGTTTCAGAGATGATGTAATACTTCCACACTGCTGACATTTTCTATGACATCTGACCATGAAAACAAACAGCACAGCACCCCTTGACCTCTTACTTCATGCCAGAGTTTGTTCAGCATGTCACTTCTTCAGCCGAATGAAGACCTCTTTAACAAATAAACACTGACATCAGATCACGGCACATTATGTTCCAATGGCTGTTATTGGTTGATATAGTGGTTAAATCGACCAATACTGCTTTTAAGCCGATACATTGGTGCATCACTACTTATAAATGAGGAGAATACTTCTCCCCATAAATTCTCCCCAGTCCTAAAATCGCAGCGTATAATGTATTTAGATATTGTTTCTCTCCTTGATTAAAATGTTCGTGGATAAAAAGGAGACGTGGCATTTCCAGAACAGGAACACTGAGTTTTTAAGGATGTCTGATAAAGAGAGAAATATCCACCAATATATCCAATATTCCTCAGCCAAACTGATGTCTCCACAACTGATTCAACTCAATCAATCAATCTTTATTTGTATAGCCCCAAATCACAACAAACGTTATCTCAAGACGCTTTTACAAACAGAGCAGGTCTAGACCACTCTATGTCAAATTATGAACAGAGACCCCACACCAAGACAGGATAAGACTCAGTCCCCTCTTACTGACAAGACTCATCTTATCTCATCTTAATCCACCATGAGCATTGCACCTCACAGTATTTAGCTAGTTACAGCAGCAAGGAAAAACTTCCTTTAACAGGCAGAAACCTCGAGCAGAACCAGACTCATGTTAGACAGCCATCTGCCTCGACCGAGTTGGGTCTGGAAAGAGGGACAGAGTTTTTGTTAAATCCTAGAGAAAAAAAAAAAATCGGCATAACAGCTGCCAGCTGCTGAGCCCAGCAGGGCCTGCGGTGATGGATACTGCCCTCTTCAATCCATCAGTCTCACACAGTCATTCAGAAAACCATCAAGTCTCTCTGGACGGTGAAGATAGTGGCAGTGAATTTAAGGACGGAATGACAAGCAGTTTTAGGACATTTAAAAAAAAAAAAGGATGCTGTAAAGTAAAGGAAGCAACTGATTGGATAAAAGCCTATCACAGCCCACAGGTTATCTAAACAGGAAATCAGGAAGCTGTGCTAACTTGTCTCCATGGAAATGGCCCTCAACACAGGAAACCTACCCAAAACTAAGAGCCACACACACATTCATTAGCAACATGCCAAGGTCACTGAGGTCAACATTTGGCATACATCATTTCAATGACAACAACTAAAATAGCCATGGAGGTAAGAATAGAATTCTTAAGAAGCTGTAAAACAGTTCCCTTTAGCATGTTTGAAAATTGGCAGCTTATTAGTATACATACTAAACTCTCTAAACTGGTGTAATCTAGTGCATAGTTAGCTTTGAGCAGAATTTAATAAACATCTAGAAACCCACACAAGAACATCCGTGGAGTACAACATAAACAAAGCTGTATCCCTCCCTGCTTAAGAGGCACACTATTTAAGGTTCCTGAGTCTTTAGTGCGCCTCAACCAAACTACAACTCAGGCTCACTAGCAAAGTGATGGCATACTGCAGTGCTGCAAAAGAATAATAATGAAGGCAATTTTCACCTAGTGTGAGAAAATTTGGAACAACCACCACCACACTGAAACTGTTCAGAAACTTTAAACTTTTGAGTGTTCGTGAGGAATGTACTGCATGTCTGGACTCATGTCAGTAATTTGTGTCCCTTTCCAAGCCTCTCATGACACCACTCACACACAGCCCAGACCCCCTAAGACCCCTTCATGAAGCAACAACAAAGGGCCCGGCATGCGCTTCAGTGGGATTCTCAGGCTGAATACTAATGCTAGACTCCACACACACACACACACACACACACACACACACACACACACACACACACACACACACACACACACACACACACACACACACACACACACACACACACATAACAAGCACACTTATTTGCTCACAGATGGAGGTTCTCCTCAAGCAGAAAGGTCTGTAGTCAAAGAGTGTGACCGTTTGTGTGCACAAGCTCTCCAAGCACAGGGCAGGGAGCCAGGTTAACACTGACGACACAAGTACAGGACTAACTGGGACAAAACACAGTGTAGTGCCAACACTGGGAATATTAAGACTCTCCATTATGAGCTACAGCCTCGATTGTTTTTACTGCAGCCCAGATCTGACACAGATTTCATACTGTGACGGTAAAACAAACTCTACTTTGCTGGGCTTGTTGCCCACTGAAATGGTGCATTGTTTGTATATTATGTGACAATTAATGTACAGCCAGTTCACCACTGTTAAGGCTATTTGAGAATGCAATGTGCCTTAGATAACACATGTGTACGTGCAGCTGAGTTCCAAAAGCATCAATCATATGAACAAATAATGATTAAACATAATATTAGTAAAAGTAATTTACAGAAAGTTGTTAGAAGGAAACCAGAAACAATGAAAGCTATGGCGTTAAAGACGTTAATTTGATTTAGTATCCAAACAACATAATGGACGAGATGTTTTGAATGACTAAGAGGCCTTCAGAACTGCTTAGCGTCGCTCGAGTGGCTGCTTGTTGCAGCAGCTCTCTCTTCGTTGTTCTTTTTTCATATCTGTTTAGTTCTCTTTGTATTTGGAGCCTGTCATGACTTTTAATGACTCATTTGTTGGCCATGGACACCAAACTGGCTACGTTTGCAGGGGTGTTTTTACTATTTTTGTTCCTGTGTGTGTCCAGAGATCCTACATGTAATCATGGTAACATTGTTTACATACGAGATCAGCTGTTAGCAGCCCGTAGCATGTCGATGCTAAACGATGCTAAGCCCGATGTTCCCTGCAAGCTGAGGAGAAGGAGGCTAGGACGATATGTTGGTACTGAGGTGCAAGCTAAAAAAGACCACATGGACCTGTCCTTCCACCCACCGTTATGGGGAATGTAAGATCTATCTATGATAAGGTGGACGAGCTAACCCAGCACCAGAGGGAATACTGGCAGAGTAGCACCATGCTAACAGAGCTAACACCGGACACGAACGCCACATTGGAAGGATTTCACCTGCTGTGGGCGGACAGGATACAGGAGAGCAAGACTGAACTAACTGGGGAAGAAGGCCAGCTCAGTCCTGGACCCTGTGGAGGTGGTGGCTGACAGGAGGATTATGGCCAATCTGTCGTCTCTGATGGACATTTCTTTCCTATATATATTCTTGTTAAATTCTTGTACTGTACACCTTTTTGTTTGCTGCTGTAACTCCATGAATTTCCCCGTTGAGGGACGAATAAAGGAGTATCTTATCTTATCTTTAACACACAGTATAGTGTAGACAATTAAAAGGAAAAGGACAAAGCTGATACAAAATAAAAATTACCAATGAATCATTTGCATGTGCTCATTAATTGTGTGGTTGAAACAAATCTCAAATGGAGTTAGTCTAGGGGGCTGATTCTGAAGCAAAATTCTACAGCAACTATGCTAACATGATCCAACTCGGTCAAGGCAGATGGCTGTCTAACATGAGTCTGGTTCTGCTTGAGGTTTCTGCCTGTTAAAGGAAGTTTTTCCTTGCTGCTGTAACTAGCTAAATACTACGAGGAGCAATGCTCATGGTGGATTAAGATGAGATAAGATCAAGTTCTGTCAGTGAGAGGGGACTTGTTGTTATCCTGTCTTGATGCTGGGTCTTTGCCCACTTACATCATGGTTGAAAAAATAATAAAACTTCCCCAGAAATGAAGGCCACATTGTCACATACTTTTTTGTAGCAGCAAAGTTTCCCTGTCCCTTTCTTTTCTCCCCTGCCCTGGTTATGCAACAGTCCACTTCACCCCTGCTGTTAATCCGGCAGGACACAGTGGTCACTGTCTACTATCATTACCTTTCTCTCATCACATCACACACACTTGCATACATTGAATCAGCAACCCATTGACCACAACTAGTTCAATAAAACCCCTGTTTAACTAAACAATAAGGTGCAAAAGGACTTTTACGGTTCATCAGTTGTAAAGTGGAACTCACAAACAAGTATGTTACCAAAAGACTGTGAATTATCTTGAAACTGAAACTGAAAGGACAAAAATAACCCATAATAGTACGAAACAGACAATCCGGATAAAAAAAATAACAGGAAGATGGTGCAGGAAATAAGCTGAGGACAAAATGTCACTGGAGGAGGAGGGGGCACATGGATGGCTGCTTTGGGGGGTTTTAAGGACACAGTTTTGCCCTTTCACGTGTGTGAGTGTGTTTCCGTGTGACCCACCCTTTTTGTGTGTGAGTGTGTGCGTGCATGCATGCAAAGAAGAAGTCATCAAGCATATAATTCTAATCCTTTCCCAGCGTGATTCAGCCCATTTTAGAATTTTGTCCCACAGGACTCTCGTTGCACCGACCACACAGTGAGGCTAACAGGCTAACAGGCCAAAGGGCTGGCTTTGGGTTAAATAAAAAAGGGCTCGAGAAGCTGTCATGTAAAAACATTGAAGGGTTTTTGTAGCTACACATTAATCTATAAATTGCTTTATATCAGTATTGCATTCATGGTTGCAAAAATCCCTTCCAGTTTCTGAAAACAGATGAGAGGACTGCATGCTGCCTCTTCTATTGGCTGAAGAGTTACCTCGTATTTATTGAATTGTTTGGTCAATCCGAATCATTGACATCACCATCTAATCACACCTTAGTAATGACTGAGGGCACTACCTCTCACTGTTGATGTAATGTTTTAAGCAATTATCTCAAATTAGCCGTTCCAAGTTAGCATGGCCTTCAGTGAAGAAAGATCAGATTACTGCACCGAACTTTACTCAGTGAGATAGCTATGTTTAGAAAGCATGACACACCTACCTGCCAATGACACACCACAGCCAGCTAGCTCATTAGTTAGCATTGGATGTTACAACATGTTGCTGGCTTAATAGCATGTGTCAAATAAAGCTAATGTGTTTCAAAATAAATGCTGAAAATTCAAATGAAACTGTTGAAGTAGTTCTGAGGAAAATAACTGAATATTCAAAATATAAGATGATAAATATCAAGAAAACTAGTCTTGAAAGTCAACACAGCTACAGTCAAATGTCAAACAATGCAGCGACTGTTTAGAACTTAAGAAGAATGTGTCTGACCTTGTTAGCCATCACCAGCGCAGTTGAAGCGTCCAGTAAAAGTTTGTTTTTTTCACTTTTCCTTGAGTAAATTCCCTCTGTAGGCTCTGATGCTGCATGACTCTAACTGAGCAGCATATAAAAGAGTTGCTGAAGACCCATAGCATTCGCCTACTCCCAACCGCAAGCCAAAGCATATTAACACTGTTGTCCTCAGAGAGGGAACTCATCCCAGCGTTAGCTTACAGCATTAACTAGCTCTGCTCTGCCTCATACTGTGAAGCAGTGTGCTAATCACCTGTCTATTTCCGGCAACTAGCTCATTAGCCTGCAGTATTTAGACAGAGGAAGGAGGTTCACACAGGAAGAAAACAGCCTTGTGACACAAAACATGTCTGGGCCTGGCGATCACAGTATTCCTGATTTTATTTTAGCATTTCATTGCTATTTTCTGTAGCTTCAGATTCAGTATAACTTTGTACTGTTGCAGCAATAGTTCTGTGATCAGCACTGGGAGATAAATCAAAGATAATTCTATGTATTTATTTGTTTGTAAATAGGACACGAGTGAGTAAAATTGGCCTGATGTCAAACCTTGTACCAACCCAGATTTGATGTTTACTTTAAATCTAAGTTTGACCTTTAGATAACCTTTAAGGAAAACTCCCATCCCATTCTGTAATGTACAGCACATTCCAGGCGTCATTTTGTGATGAAAGGTTGTAATGTACTGTCTGCTTTCACTCCTTCTCTCCTGCTCCCTTATCTACTCCTCCCTATCTTCCCCTGCAAAGCCTTTGACTGCTTCTTAGAGGATCTGCGATCAGGGTAATAAAAGGATTATATGTAGTATTCAATAACTGTCATGTGATTTCCAAAGCCACAAGACACTAATCAATCAATCAATCAAGCTTTATTTATATAGCACCTTTCATACAAATAAAATGCAACCCAAAGTGCTTTACAGCGATTGAAAACAAGAAAGAAGCAGAAATGAAACAATGCTAAGACATTTTAGTGGAAGATAATAATAATGATAATAATAAAACTAATAAAAATTCAAATTAAAAATAAGAACAACATAAAAATAAAATAAAATAGAGACCAATGCACACCAAAATAAAATATGTGTAATTAAAATAAGTTAAAGCATCAAAATTAAGAAATAAAAATAGTTAAAATAAATAGATTTAAAAGGTAAGGATAAGAGTTGAAAAATAAAACTAAGGCTGAAAAATATCAATAAAACTGAGTAGATAAATAAAATTAAATAAATGAATGAATAAATACATAAAAATAGAATAAGATAACAGCTAAAATTACTAAAATAATAAAGCAACATTTAAATCAATATTATATTAAAAGGTAGGTAATAAAATTGTTAAACCCTATAAAAGCCAGACTGAATAAATACGTTTTTAGTTTACGTTTAAAAGTCTCAATATCTCCATCAGCTCCTCTCAGATCCTCCGGCAGGCTGTTCCATAGTTTGGGAGCGTAGTGGCTGAAAGCAGCGTCACCAAATGTTTTAGTTCTGCTCTGAGGAACAGCTAAAAGAGAGGAGCCTAAAGAGAACTAAAGGGACTTAGTCTGAATAACATCCTTAAATTTCTTAAATAAACCCCCGCTTTGAGGGTTTATCCAAAGGATTCCAAAACATCAGCATCCACACAGACGGCAGCTCACTTCTCACACTCTGAAACACCTGAAGCCTCAATTGCTTTCTGACATTCCAGGCTATGGCAGGAATTCAATACAGAGATTTCTGCAGCCTTTCTAAACCCAAACACTGCCCTGTGTCGTGAAATGATGCCTTGACATTTGAGGTCAACCTGCCTCCTGACTTCCTGGAACCACAGATTAGGTCTCTGCTCTTTTATCAAACAGTTTCTTGTTCATTCTGAATTTTCTGTGTGAAAACAGAGAAGCGATCCAGTTTAAGTCAAGTCAAAAATGTCCCCTCCAGAGACAGTTACTGGTAATAATGTTATTTTCTCTAAATTCCTGTGCTTCTTTAATGTCTGTGTGTCTTTGTTGTAAACACAGTCTTTGTGCTAGCAGGTGGTTTGTGCTTCGCTTTGTGTTTAATGAATAACTTCTGTTGCTCAGTACAACAATAGTTGGTGGATGTTGTGGACAATAGTGGGTGGCGGAGGTTGTGTAATGGTGGCCATCACATGGAGGGGTTTTATTGTTGTGTTTCCTGCATCCCTCCGGTTCTCTTCCTCTGGAGAACATAAATACCAAAATCCTGGAACAAATGTTTTGTATGATGCAATGTGACAAAAAAATGACTGACTTTGTAAAGTGGTCCTTTTCGAAGTAACAAATGTCTCGACACAACATCAAAGTCCCTGAAATAGTTTGGCTGGAGAAACAGCTGGAGAGCTTGGTATGCAGAGCGATTGACTAGGTCTTCCTCTGCTCACTAATAAAGGCATCAATCAAGGATGTTGTCAATGCTATTGTATTTCACATAATCTGAAAGACATGACTGACAAGGTCCTGATCAGCACTAATACACATGGGGTAGTGGGATACGTAATGGCACCTTTAATACCGGTACACATTAAGACCAAATCTAACTGGTGAGATGAAAAATGAATTGTGCTACAAACAGAGAGCCTGCAAACTGCAGATGAAGACTTTGCAGTTGAGACTGTACCCATCAGTGTCTGTGTCTCCTAAATGATACCTGGTTGACCCTAGATTCGCAGACCATTTTAGCACTTCCTAGGGCTGGGCGATAAATGGATAACGATATATATCATGATATAATTTTTCTCAATGTAAATATAACCAATGAATGGTAAATATTTAATATATTTAGATATGTAATTACACCCCCTTATCACTGGAAAGGATGACATTCTTACTTAATACACATAATTAAATGTCATGATGTAGGTAAAGGAAGAGAAGGAAGACTACTTCTGATGTGCATTTGGAACACTTTTACTGTCCAGCGTGACCGTAGTACAACCGAACACTAATAATAATAATGCATTTTATTTATAGGCGCCTTTCTTGGCACTCAAGGTCACCTTACAACATTAAAAACAAACAGAGTTTAAATAGCAGACAGTAAATAAAACACAATTTAAAAAGTTTTAAGTGAATGGACAGAGGAGTTGTGGTCAGATGGAGTAAGCCAGTTTAAACAGATGGGTTCAATGTGCTGTGGGATACAATATCACTCCGCCCATAACACTTATTAATCTTAAAGTTCACTACTCAAAACAATACTCTGCTAAACTGATACATAGTGTACAATTTGATATTTCTTTTTTTTTTTTTGTACATTTTAATTAGATTATGCAAATTATCTCAACCTGAGAGCTTCTGTTAGCACCGTCAAAAAATAGGGTTTCAAGAAGCTTATCTGAGTTCTAAATTCCAGATCCAGCTACTACAGATTCCAGCTAACAACCTGTCTGGTTTCTTCAACTTTCACTCAGACCAAAAATCTGACTCAAAATTTAGATGAAATAATAATCTAATATTTATCCTGATAATTATCGATATTGACTGATATGACAAATGTTATCGGGATAACATCTCTTTTAATATCGCCCAGCTCTAGAATTTTCTTTTTCCATCCATTGGATTCTCTTTTATTTACTAGTTGATAATCTCTGTCTCTCTCTACTCTTCGTGTGGCCCCAGTACTGTCTCCACGCCTGCTCTGCAGGTAACAGAGAGACAAACAGAGATGAAAGAGACAACACTGCGACAGCTAAGAGCTTATGCCTCTTCAGGGCTGCATTTTTTTTACAGTCGATAGTTCTTTTAGCTGTGTTCATTGGCCCCTGATATGATGACAGAAGTACCTTTGCATCCTTTTAAACTAAAAGCATGTTTGTTTTCAAAAAGAAGGCACAGTAATCTGTGCTGAAGGCAGTAAAAAGGCAAAGTAAGAGCATCACAAATAACAGTTTATGTGACACTCTCTTCTCTAAGAGCCTGAACATAAACTGGGTTGCTCAACAAATCAGAAAAAAATATTGTGCTTTGAACACAGCAGTGTTCAAAAAGCAGTGTGTCATAAATTGAGTGTCTTATCACAATCCTAGACATTAACATGTTTAGTTTTTTATACAAAACAATACTTGACAGGCTACACAATCAAAACATTTCCAACACTGACACAGGTGGAATCCATTACCATTCTTTCCCTGTAACATGAAGATGAATGTCATTTTGAAGAAACCAAGACTCTATCTTAAGATAATGACAAAAGCATCAGCACTTCAATCACCTCTTCACATTTTTCTCTCTTTCAAACTGTCAAGGTGTGCCTGACAGTAAGCTCTATTATCCAAGAAGAAATAATGACAAACAAATCTGTCACACACACACACACACACAAACCACTGTGTCCTTTCATCCCTTTGAGCTGTCATCCACATTCCCATGGGCCATTCGAAAATAGCCTCAAAGGGTAATCACACCCAAGAACTACTGAAATCCCAGCTATACTCCAGACATGCACAAACATGAGGAGACTTTGTTTAAGGCTGGAAAATCATTTTCAAGGCGCCTTCCAATAGCTGGCCCCGAGGGAAACACATGATGTGGTCTGTCTTATTCATGCTTTCCACTGATTGTCGGACTTCCAATGTCTGTAACATGATGTGAGGAAACATACAATATATTCAACCTGTAGTACTGAAAAAAAACAACCCATTGCAATCAATGGGTGACATCAGCGTCCACCTGAGCAGTGCTGATCTGACTGCAATGTTTGGGCCTTCATCCAATAACGAGAGGCGGAGTGTCTCTCTCTTCCTGGAAGACGGCCAATGGAGACCCATCAACGGATCGGCCATTGAAAGGCCAGTCAATGTCAACAACACTTCGAGCCATGTGAGCCTAAACAGGCTTCCTGCTAGCATCCCCCTCACACAGATATACACATACTTGCAGCACTCCCTGATCCTCCTCTCCTTTATTGTTCCTTGCCATCATGTTGGTCACTCTCAACCTATCTCTACCTAATTCCTATTTCCACTCCGGTGAACTCTTGGCTTCACCAAGCTTTGGTATTAACAACCACACAGCTGTTATGTAACCTGTGATTAAGTGTGTCAGTGTCTGTGTCTGTGTCTGTGTCTGTGTCTGTGTGTGTGTGTGTGTGTGTGTGTGTGTGTGTTTTCTGGGAAGAGGAAAACATTTGAGGGGAAGAAGATATCGTGGATAACTTTGTTGGTCCTGCCCATGTTCTCACACCACACGGTGCTGAGAGGGGTGGGGACAGGAAATGTACTTCCAGCAGACACACACACTCTGCACAAACCCACGAAGACCTTGAGTAACACTAATAGACAATGACTGTCTCAACAAGATTTTCAGTTTGAGGCAGGTACCTCCTGTCATTGGCTATCTAATCATGCTGGCTGTGATTTTTCTGTCCCAGGGCCTGGCAGAGGTTTTGGCAAACACACAGACTGAATTGGCACTTTGCAGCTTGGCTTGGTTAGTTCCAGAATCAGCCCGTTACTTTAAATGGTGCCCAAACAAAACAGAGAACACAAATGATGATCTAGTATAGTCCACAGCGTTGGGAATAAAAAAAAGAATATTAAACCCTGCCTCAACTTTGTTTACTCTTCAAATTTGAATGTAACCACCCAAATGTGATCAAATCTTTGGTTCTGCCCTGTAAACATCACACCATTTATTAACTTGATGCTCCAGAAGTCCTCTGGAAAAGATGATTCACCACACAAAATGTTTTATCTTTCATAACACAAGATGATGAAAAAAGAGGTGAACGGATCCAAAGCAACGTCTGTCTCATGCTGTTTTGATGCTTTTGCTGCCTCTTGCCAGGTGGATGTGTTTGCCTGTCTTTCCAGCACTGCTGTGTAAACAGAGTAAAATAAATAAAAGCAGTCATCTCCAAGGTTGACTAGAGATGAACACATCTCTTCTCTCTTCGCACAGAGCAACTGTAAGACTATTTAATGAAATGTAATTGGTTTTCTAGGGGCTCAATTGGTTCATTGATGTTGTTGGTCAGCTGCACTTAGAGAATAGGACACTATCTATTCAGTGAAGAAAAATCAATCAGCATGATTGAAAGCAAGACAACTAGAACAAAGTTTGCTGTATCTAACCAGAATGTACTAGAAGTATACATTTCTGCAATAAAAGACAACACTGAATGTGACCAATACAGACAAAGATGATCAATGATCCAATCTCTGATTAAGGTTACAGCAGATACGCCTCCAGTTAAAAGTTAAATACAACAACCACAGCTACAGTATAAGAAAATGTGGAGCAAACAGATGAAGTCAATAGTTTGCTCTGAACACGTGATGCCTGTCTTCAGTTTGTCAGCTGCTACTGTATGGCACAAACAAATATGGGTGTTGCAACTTTTGAAATGTTAACATGTGCAGTTAATGTTTAAACTAGCTGTGCTTTCAGAAGGGGGGGCTGCCATAGACGTCCTGCTGCTGTGGATGTTCCAGACTCCAGCTGCGACGGACCTGCCGGACTCCAGCTGCAACAGCTACTACTACTACCACTATTCTCCGTCTCATCACTATCATCGCTCTCTCGCTCTTATTCTCCTCTATCCCTCTTTTCAACCCCAAATTGGCGAGGCAGATGGCTGTCTAACATGAGTCTGGTTCTGCTCGAGGTTTCTGCCTGTTAAAAGGAAGTTTTTCCCTGCTGCTGTGACTAGCTAAAGACTGTGAGGTGCAATGCTCATAGTGGATTAAGATGGATCAGACTGAGTCCTGTCAGTAAGATGGGACTGGATCTGATCCTGTCTTGATGTCGGGTCTTTGTTAATAATTTAACATAGAGTATGGTCTAGACCTGCTATGTTTGTAAAAGTGTCTTGAGTTAGCATTGTTGTGATTTGGCTCAATACAAATAAAGAGTGATTGACTGAGTGATTGATTTTCCCAAATTTCCCTCCCAGGATAAATAAAGTATTTCTGATTCTGAAACTGTATGCACTTAAACTAACAATGTGTTGGCCATGAGGCTTAACGTGTTTGTCTTTTTAGAAGCAAGAGATTGCTTGAATAAACAGAACCAAATTCTAATGCTAAACACAAGATAATACACAATAATAAACCACAGTTTAACAGGAAAATTCCAGTTTAACTGTAAAAAGAAAGGCTTCTGGTGAGGTATAAAACAAGTAGCATCATCAATAAGACTGTCTCTGTGGCTATGCCAAGTCATTCAGGATGCAGATGATGGAAATCAGGTTAAGGTCATTTCTATATGTGGGTTAACGTGATGCAGAGGAGGAGGAGGAGCAGAAAGACACAGAGGGAAATAGAGACCACTGCAGCAAGCAGTCTGGTCCACTGACCTTCTTTGGGTGTTTCTATGAGGAGAAGAGAGTGCAGTGTCCCTCAATGAATATAATTACAGGCTGCGCTTCTATTCAGCAGCACGCACAATAGAGAGATACATAACCATAGCAAACTAACAGCACCATGAGGAAATAAAAAAAGCAGCCTGATGAAACCAAAAGCACTTCTCACACACATGTTACACTTTCACTTGATACGCTTCCTAACTGACTTTCCTTTCCTTGCAACTTGTTCAATGAGCCTAGATTTCCATTACATATTGCGCAACACCTTTGTTTAATTCATTCTACCTGTGCGGAGCACGCGCTGATCCCCCGGAGCTCCTCACGGCAAACTACCGGATAATGAGCAGGATTACCGGTGGAGGCTTAACGGACGCGACTTCTTCTCTCCAGTTCGATTAGTGTTCGCTCTTCTGCGTTCACATCGAACATGCAGTCTGCAGCCTATACCACCAAGTAGCTGATCGGAAACGCAGCCTCTCAATCAAACGACATTGAGCTCCTTTTACGCGCCAGCTTTTCCAACTGGCAGTTTTCTCCTCCCCTCCTCTGCCTCTCTCTCTCCTCTCCCCTCCTCTCCTCTCCTCTCCTCTCTCACTCTTTCTCTTTTTCTTTTTTTTTTTCCAAGGCACGCGCGCTGAATAATGCAGGGCTCGCGAGGTCCCGGGAGTGTTTTCTGTCCCGTTCCAGAGACAATCAGAGAGCGAGCCGCCTGCGCGAGCTCCAGCCAAGCACAATGAGACTGACCCGCGCGGATCAGGTTACCTCCATACTGCCTTTCATTCATTTATTCAGCTGCGAACAAGCCTGACTGCAGCCCAGCTATAGCTCCCCCTGCCTCTGTACCCCACCTCTCTGTCTCCCCACCTCTCTGTCTCCCCATCCCGGTCAACAGCCCCCCTCTCAAATGTGCTCAGGTGGCATTTTCAGTGAAACAAAAACACACTCAGAACAGTCCAGAATATGCAGTGACTGTAACTAAGTAGCATACAGACAGCCTCAAAGTATGCTGTAGTCTACCTACATAGATAAAGTTGAAGGTAGCCCAACTGTAGATAAATAAACCTACCTGGACATAGAGCTGGGCGATATTAAAAAAAGATGTAATCTGGATAACAATTTTCACATCAGTCATATCGGTAATTGTCAGGTAATTATCAAATTATTATTTCATTAAAATAAGAGGGAGAAAGTTGAGGAGACGTGTTAGCTTGTATCTGGACTTTAGTACTCAGATATCCCTCATTTTTGACAGTGCTAACAGAAGAAGGTCTTTGGGTAAGATTAGATTTTTGTGAAGATTTAGATGGTAGAATCTTATTTTTCTCAGGTTGTGATAATTAGCAAAATTTGATTTACATTTTCAAAAAAGAAATCTCAAATTGTATACTCTGTATCAGTTTAGTAGAGTATTGTTTTGAGTCGTGCGCCCACCTTTAAGATTACTAAGAGTTACAGGCGGAGTGGTATTGTTTCCCACAGTGCATTGAAAGCTTCACGGTTATTCAGTGTTCAGTTCACTATGGTCATGTTGGACATTAAAAGTGTTGGAAATGCACAGCAGAAGTAGTCTTCCTGCTCTTCCTTTACCCACATCATGAAAGTATATTTAATTAAGTGTATAACCTAAGAATGTCACCCTTTCCAGTGGTTGGGGGGTGTAATTACAGGTTTAAAGATATCAAATAGTTATGGAACATTTATTATATTTATATTGAGAAAAAATATATCATGATGATTATCATTATTGATATATCGCCCAGCCCTACCTGAACATTAGATTTTCTATCAATGCAAATCATGCTTCATTGGAGCGCTACCGCAGGTCCTTCATCCCATCTGCAATCAGACTGTTTAACACCAGCACTACAATGTTAATCATCTGTTCTCATCTTTCATTCCACTACATGGAAGTT
This sequence comes from Notolabrus celidotus, assembly GCF_009762535.1. Lineage (NCBI taxonomy): Eukaryota > Metazoa > Chordata > Actinopteri > Labriformes > Labridae > Notolabrus > Notolabrus celidotus. Next base: position 29,985,250 of record NC_048290.1, read on the forward strand.
ACTATGTGACTTGGCACATTCACAAATAACTACTGTATCCATCTGAATCGCTCTGCTCTTCATACTGTGTATGTTTGTTTAAATAACCTGGTGCAATTTTATCCATGCAATAACTTACCTTATCTATTTATCAGATAGAAATGTACATAGTGTGTATACATTGGTAATAGTTGCCATATTTTATTTTATTTTATTTTATTTGATCTTATTCTATTTTACCTTTATCATTGCTATTATTATTATTGTTATTATATTTTTTAACTATGTTAGTACATTGTTGTATTCCCCTGTCCCGTGTTGTAAGCTGCTGTAACAAAAGAATTTCCCCCAATGGGGGACCAATAAAGTATATCTTATCTTATCTTCATTACACCTAAGGGACATTTCACAATCTAAAGTTTAGTTCAGCCCATGCAGGGTCTGCAAAGATACAGTACGTTCATACATTTCTGGTGTTGTTCTTTTCAATAGCCAGATTAAGTGAATCTGACGGTATCAAACTGTTATCTCAATGTCAGCTTGAGAAGTCTAAAGAGTCTAAAGAAGTCTATATTGTGGAATAAGTGTGAAACCGGATCCAGCATGAGGCTTGACCATAAAGACTACAACACCTATTGGTTTGTTGACTACCTTTTTGAAGCCTTGAGTTTGCCATTTTGTCCACCAACATGTTGCTCTTGCTAAGTGTCAAGAGCAAGGGATTGTCAAAAAGCTTCATAGTCTGTGCTCATTTCTAATTCATTGGTTGGTGAATAAGCTTACTTCGCCGTTGTGTTTCCAATTGAATGAGATTCTATTCATGATGGTAGCTGTAGCCAGAGGCATTTATTACTCAGGTTGTAAAGAGTGTGTGGAATGTAGCAAACTCACTGCTTGATGACCCAAAAGGGAGAGTGAGCAATGATGGAATGGTGTACTGGGTAACTTGAAGCAATCAATTTTCTTGTGGCAGAGAAAAGCCAACAATAATACAGACTCCCATACACAGGGCTTCATATAAACCAATGTATGATCAACACTGAACAGGCTATTACTCACTTAGTAAGTGCAGACAGTGGTTAAATTAGCTGTGTTGATGCTAATCAGATAGCATGACTTTGAGCTTTAATATAACATACTGGTAAATGACTTCATACCCTGTACAGTTATGAAGCTTTGAGGAACAAACTATAGGAAATCTAGACAAAAATAACTAGCAGGGAATACTTTCATCAAATCTTGAGGTTTAGCTACCTATACTTGAACTCAGGATGTACGTAAATCTGAAATCATATGACCATGACAACAACTTGTTTTGTCATTAAAACAATACAAGTTAATACAAAAGCGAATTGCTTAGATCAACAAATAGATGTTAGTGTGTAAAAATAATAATAAAAATAATATTAAGCTCAATAAGTTATGTCCACTGTAACCTTAAATCTCACAAAAGTACAGGACTAGCAATAAATCCCTGAAGGACTATTGCAGTACTGCAATAAACACATACTCCAGCAGATAAACACAAATGACCAGTAAGGCTGCTTTAAATTACTTATTGGAAGTCCCAGTAGATTAATTGCAGCAATTCAGCAGCAGATAAATTCTCCTTAATATCACCCAGACACTGTAGCTGACTTGTAAATACATTGAAAGCACTTGTAGAAGCTAAAACGTTAGCCTGAAAGCCATTAAAAACATGCTTGCCTTGCAGATATCTCATTCTTACAAAAAGACTAAGACAGTATTCAAGAACCTGAAATCCAGATGGACTGAAACAGTTATATTCTCATTAAGTGTCCTTGGGCAGAGCCAAATATTGCTCCAGTACGCATGGATATCAGTATGTAAGTGTGTTAGACGATAGATCTTGATAGGTATAGGAAGCTTTGCCATCAGTGTATAAATGTGTGTGTGTTTGTGTGTGTGAATGTGGTGAATATGACGTAGTTTAAAGGGCTTTGAGTGGTTGCGTGGGTGGAAGGCTAGACAGCATGAGTGCAGTCCATTTCACATGTGATGTGGGCCGCTATGCTGTAAAGATGGTAAATGATAAAAAGGAATTCATCCATTCACACAACATTCACTCACTGATGGTAGAGGCTGCTATGTCAAGGGACCGTATTAGCTAATCTCATTCACACACATTAACACACCTCTGAACAACAGAGGTAGAAATTTGGGGTTCAGTGTCTAACCTAAGGACACTTTGGTGATTGCGGAAGCTTGGATTGAACCGCCAACCTTCCGATTGAGACAGAAGTCAAAATATTTTGTGTCTATTAAATACTATTGTGTTTCGAAAGCTACTATTCCCCCGTAAAATGTTTCATGAAAAGGTCCCTCTCTGTGATAGCATCATGAATGGGTTTGCAGCAGCCACCTTGTGCTGTCCACACCCATATGATGTCAAACCAAGCTTTCCAACATCATGTGTGAGTGTGTTGTGTGTAGAATATTATGTTGCACGTTATAGTTCTTGATTAACGTAATGGCATCCTTTGATATACATACAAAACACAGATAGAGACTCAGTATTACTTACCATTGCAGTGTGAGAATGCCTGGTCATAATGGGAGCTTGATATCCATTTTCTGCTGTCAGAGTAAACCCTGGTGTTATGTTATAACCTATAACGGAAAAACACATTAAGTTATCATCCTTATCTTTGTCAATCATCATTTTCTTTTCTATTCATTTTGTCACTGTGGGTGGTCTTAACATTTTTCAGTGTACATCCACTGCCTCTATTCACTGTTAGATAAAGAAGTGCATTTTTATAACCTTCACTCTCTATGAAGAAAAGTTGTTTATGCTTCATTATCTGGTTTAGTTAAGAGTTTCATAAGCCCAAACAGAATGAAATAACTAATACTGTATATAAATCCATAATGTTTTGTTTTCTATGTGTAACTCTGACACGGTGAAGAGCTCATGACTCAAACATGAACTGCGCCTTTAAATAATATCATTTTTATAGCTAGTGATTGGGGCACATGTGATTGTTGTGAGAGCTTATTTTTTCTTCAACTACTGCATCTGCATGTCATAGTAAATGACATAATGAATTACTCTGTGGCTGTTTTAAGACTTCTATCTTCATTTTGCTGCCTCACTGACAGAGTGACACCTGTACGAGTCATGTTTATTAGATTTCATATCTTTAACCGTGCCTCCTGACACGCACACCAACATGAAGTAACAACTTCAAATACCAATGAGTCTCTCTAAAAGGCTATAACGTAACTGTTTTACTACTGACTTTAATATATCTGTTTCAAACTACTTGAGGGTTACTACTAAATTGCTAATGCTATGCTACTACTGCCATCCTTGCAACTTATGCAACTGTTGTAATTAAATGTATAGGTCCTCATAAAAGTTAATCAAATTAGTAGTATTACAAAGTATGTGTTGTATCCTTTATATCTCTAATTTTTAGTAATCCTGCTTTATATGTCAATGTGAAGCCATTTCAGTCCCAATAATGTACTTTTTTATTTCGTATGATACTGTTCTAGATGATCAGATGCTGCACCTGAGTATGATTTTATGGTAACACTTTACAATAAGGGTCCCTTAATCAGCATTAGTTAATGCATTATTAAGCATTAATTAACAGTTTAATAATAGTTTAATAATCGTTACAATGTATTACCTAACATTAACTAACACATTAGTTAGTGCATTAATAAGCAGTTAATTAATGTCCACTGCTCAGAGTTAATTAATACATTATTAAGCATTAATAAAAGTTACAAAACTTAATTAGTTCACCATTAGTGAATGCTTTCTGGACCCTTATTGTAAAGTGTAACACATGCATCACTTAAGTAACACATTATAAATGCTAAACTGCCTCATTAGCATCAGCATAAGCATAAGCATGTGCATCACTTTTAAGTGTCCTCTGGAAACACTTCTGTTGTGTTGCTGTCTATTTGCAGCTGTTTTTCTAATGTATTGTGTTGTGGTCTTTGCATCGCGTTTTCTAAATGCTGCGCATGTGTTGTCAAATTGATGAAGATGTTTTCTTAATTTTCTTGTGTTTTGTCTTTTTGCATGAGTTTTCTTAAGTTGCAGTGCTGTGAGCTCTCAGGGCCACCGTACTTCTCTGTGCCAGTTGAGATGTTATCTGTGATTATCTGTTTTATTCTAAATAAAATGTGTTAAATTCTTTATATGTGTTGCTTCAACTACATTTCAACTCATTTTGCTTCAGCGTATGTGTTACCTAAGGGATACATGTGTTACACTTTACAATAAGGGTCCACAAAGCATTCACTAATGCTTAATTATGGTTAAGTAATGCTTATGAGGCAGTTTAGCATTTATAATGTGTTACTTAAGTGATGCATGTGTTACACTTTACAATAAGGGTCCAGAAAGCATTCACTAATGGTTAACTAATTAAGTTTTGTAACTTTTATTAATGCTTAATAATGTATTTATTAACTCTGAGCAGTGGACATTAATTAACTGCTTATTAATGCATTAACTAATGTGTTAGTTAATGTTAGGTAATACATTATAACGATTATTAAACTATTATTAAACTGTTAATTAATGCATTAACTAACGCTAATTAAGGGACCCTTATTGTAAAGTGTTACCGATTTTATACATGTTTTGCTAGCTAGTATTTCTGTTGAATTTAAACTGCATCTTAATGCATAGCCTTAGAAATACAATGCACAGTGTTTGCTTTGTATGTAAATTTTGAAATGACATCAAGTTATAAGGCATAATGTTATTTTAGTGTTACACCATCAGTGAACTACAACTGTATAGTCCAAAATCCAGTCCAAATCCCAGTGTAACCAAGCGTACTAAAAGTGATACATGCTATCTACAACTGACATGTGCACTATCATCCTGTTGTGAGAGTGCATGCGTAACATGTGTAATAATTATCTGCAGGCATGGTTTCTGTAATACTATCATTGTCTAAGGCTAAATCAATTAGTGTTCATTATCACGGAAAACACACCCAGCCACTGTGTGGGAAGACGTGTGTGTGTGTGTAGCTCAAATGCAGCCCTGTTTTCAGATAATGATTGTGCGGACTTCTCTAATGCAATCATCTATCACCTTGTATTTTATCCTCTGGGGGAAGTGAGCGTTTTGTTTGTGCTGCTGACCTCCTCACATCCTGTGTGTTTAAATTGAGAACAATAACATTGTCCTTCATCCAAGCACATTATCAAAGAACAGATGACACTGCTCAGTTGACAACAGCTTCATGCAAATATCAGAGGCTCAAGTGTTGCAGTATCGTTCGTTACTGATAAACAGAACACAATCTGTGATTTCAGAACATGTTTTTGTTCCACCCTAGAAACAGAAATTCCCAACTTCTATATTCAGATAGAGTGTTATTAAATAAATGGGTGTGTCATCCACATTTAAAGTGGTAGGTACATTATTTATATATCTGCCTCAATGGATTTCCTAGTGCTCTCTCTGTTGTGTTATCAGTTGTGCCAGTAAGGTTAGTTTAGTAAGCAGGCAGTGTTCGAGTTCTGGTGTATGACTTCTTGCAGTACCTAATATTGATACCAGGGTGGCGCCTCAGGGCTCCTGCAAAACTAGAGCATGGAGAGATATTGAGCCATCCATCTATTCATAACCTATTCAACTACCTATCTCAGAAGCTTTTTTCCTTCTTTCCTTCAACATCAACTGCCTCCCTACTTCTCTCACACTCCTCATCTATCTTCTTTAGTACTTACAGTCCTTCCTTTCTTGATATTTTTTGCAGTATAAACTAATTAGATTGCACAGACACAGTCTGGGTCCCCACAGGAATGTAATATTACAGCAATTTTTCATGGGCAGTGGCTAGTCAGTAAAAAGAGTCTGCTCCATGTTTCTTTGCCTGTACAGTCACTCCTTATGAAAGAATTGTCTGAGAACAGATGAAAACCATGTTGCACTAACCTAAATCCAAATATTCTTTATGTTCTAATCTCAGTTTTGCAGGATTTTACAGACAGTGCCTTGCACAGGAAAAAACGTATTTATTGAACCTCAGACTTCATTATCTGATTAGATTAAACTTATTCTGATTAAATTAGTGACTAATATTTCTGTGTTTAAATTCCATTCATTATGAGTTAGCTTTTTGCATTATGTGCCATTTTTATTCTACAATAAAACACATGTACACCAAATACTTAGTTACACTACTCTGAATATAGAACATCTCCAAAACTGAACAGAAGCTGGCTTGAATTATCAATATACTATCTCTGAGACTTTAACCTTTTTTACTATTTGCATATTTGCTTGATGATAACTAAGTAAAGACTAAAACGTAGTGCTTGTTTTATTTGGCCTAAAACTGGATAAACTGACTCTCCTTATGTTTGTTGGACAACTTTGCAAAACTAGAACACCGTCTTTTTTCATGCACCTGATTCTTTTTCATATTTACCCATGTGTGGTTTGAATATAATCTCTTTATGTGAGTCAGTGAGAGAAGTGTTCCCTACATGCATGTAGAACCTGTCCTAATTAAAGTTCAGGGGAGGAAAAAGGTGGAGTAGTCTCTTGGAGCTTCATTTTAACGATGAACGATGCAACAAGTGAAGTCTGGAACACAAAACTAAGTTTTATTCAACTGCTGAAAATACTGTGTGTGTGTGTGTGTGTGTGTGTGTGTGTGTGTGTGTGTGTGTGTGTGTGTACTTGTTAGTGGCAGTGGGTATTATAACAGATAGGGGTGCAGTCAGGATAGCTTGTGATCTCTTTGTCAGCAGCCAATGGAAAAGTGAATGTTAGAGAAAGATGGAAAGAACAACAAGCAAGAGACGGCAGGGGGGCACTGGAGAAACTCAGCTTTATTGACCAAAGATAGAGAGAGGATACAGATATCAGAGAGGGAGAGAGAAAGAGAGAGAGAGAGAGAAGGAGAGAGAGAGAAGAGAAAGGGGTGAACAATAGAAAATGGCTCCTTTTTGTTTTAACAGTCCATACAACCTTGAGGGCAGGCAGACAAGAAAAAGAGAGACCCCTACAGAGTGAGAGTAGTACTGCAGGCTTGGCAGTGGGGCTGGTAAACTTATCAAGTCTGATGTTCTTGTACAGCTCCTTGCATTACATCAAAAACACACACACAAACCCAAACAGGCAAACTTGATTGGTCAGGCTGTAATCATTTGAGCCCAGTCTTCCACTTTCCCTCTTTTTTCATTTTAAGTTTTTTTTTTGTGAAGTTTTTGGTTTTTTTAGGATGTGATTGATCTTTTTTTTCCAAGTACATACAATAAGTGCTTTTTTTTTTTTTTTTGCTCTGTTGCACATTATATGTGTGTATTACATGTTGGGGAAACTAACTATAAATGTTTAAGAATACATGTCTTTGCATAGCCTCCACAATCTTTAAAACCAAACATTCATGCAATGAATAATCGTTTGCCAATGTAGGGCCTTAAACAGGACATCACAAGTAATTTGCCTCAGCCTTTACAAGCCTTGCAGTCTGTTTGCTGCACATAGATTTAATAAAGAATGTCTATGACAAACTGTTTGGAAGACTCATCTCTGTGTTTTTCCAATAAGATCTGTCGTGGTAAATTTGAAATCAGGATAAACATGCACGCAGTGTAAAAGTTAGTGTGTTTTATGATGTTTTCTTTACGTATAATATTGTTTTTTTCTTCCCGATGAGTTTCATAGGACAACATAGACTTTAAAGCTTTACCTAAATGAATGGAAACAGGTGGCCGCTTGCAAGGAATCATTATAAGAACTACTTTTGTTTGTGAAGATGGTCAGCAGTTATGTCAATGGAGTTAATTTGTAGTTCAATGGCTACCATGCAAATCCAATCCTATGTATGATCCTGCCTCTGAACAATATTTTAAGAGGCTCTGGTGCTTTCAAAGCCAATCATACTCGGTATGAGAATGGAAGCAGCTGCCTGGAGTTCTTTAAAGTTAGAGGTGAGAAGATGAGGGAAGGTTAATTCTGATGATATACACAGCAAAGCAGTGACGTTAGAGCATGAAAATATACGAAGGTGGCGTTTGTGCACTCATACAGTTGTGATATGGCATGGTTGGATATCAGAACAATGTCTATTACCCAGAATAATCAGAATTATCTCTAGATCTCTATATATGTGTTGAAAATAAAATCATCACTAAGTAGAATATAGAGCGTATTTACATTCTTTATCTACACAGGCCGCAGCCTGGTGGTGGCCAATCACACAGCCAGTGGTGGCTGACTGACTGACAGCAGCTTTGGCCAATCACACTCAAGCATGAATGTTTGAAGGCAGAACTATAGTTACAGTCCTGTACTGAGGAAACAGTATGACGGTGGGATTGTATGGCTGTGCACAGAGCCATGAGAGAAAAGAGCTGATTTACCCAGAGACCTTTTAACTTTGAGATTTTTTTTTTTTTCCAGTTTTAGATTCTTGTTATGTCTGTTATTAGAGCTAGTAAACAGTTAGCTTTATGGCCAGCAGACTAATGTTTATGAAAAAGAAGGCTCACAGAAGGTTTATGAGGCTCACAGGGTCAGTCGTGGTTAGTGATACCTGAAGAGCCTCTCTAACCTCTTTGTAAAGCTGCTTGCATCTCTTTCAGTCACATAGACGGGCATTTCCCCATAAGTGTGCAATAGCAAAGTGTAGCCACTAACTCTCCAGATGCTTGTTGAGCAGCACCACCTCCTCTCTTCCCCGTACCATAAAGAACCTTGAAATGAAGCAAAGCCTTTTCAGAGCCTCCATTATCATGCAGCAGAACAAGGATGATAACTGCCTTTTAGAGCTTTTCTAAAATGACCTACAGTGTAGTACACATGATGTTGTAATGACACCCAGGCCACATTATTTGTAGCACTCTTGTAAACGAGGGCCTGGTTTGTAACTACAGCGAGAGCTGGCAGTGTTTTCAGTCTCTTTGTGCAGAGCATAATGGATCTCTCGTGGTCTTCTGCCACGATGGAGAGAATTTAACAGACAAGGGAATCAACACAAATTGTAAATGTCTCTAAAAGCTCTTCTGAGAACTACTATAGAGTTGTAATTTAGAGATATGGTAGTGCTTGGTATTAGTCATTACTCACAACTTTGTGCCCAGGCGGTAAGTGGTAACCCATATTTGTTTTTATAGCAGGAAATACATGTTCCTTGGCAGCCGGAGTGTACTCATTAAGCTGCCGTTAGCTTCCTGTGCTCTATAACCTTTAGCAACACTGGAAAAGATGACAGTATAGATCACACTGTCAGCCAAAAGGTGTTCCAGTGCCTCTTATTGGCTGCTGAGTTAGAAAGTACCAGAATAGGAGGAAGTGACCTCAGCAGCAGATTAGCTGGAGTTAATGGACTGAGAGAGGGAAAGAAAGAGAGAAATGAAGAGAGAGGGAGAGAGAGTCCTGTTACTACTAACTACAGTGTCATGAACCTCGGGTTCCCATGGAAACTGGCATCCAAACAATTCAATGGTCTTTCAAGTTTCAAAAGAAAAGAAAAGAATGTTCAGATATTAACAGTAAACAAAATAAAAAGTAGAATAGATGCTTTAATCTCTATTTGTCTGTCTAAAAGAATGAAGAGGCACATAAAGTAACCAAGGCAACGAGTTCCCTCCTCTTCGTCTGGTGAGAGGGGGATGAGTTTTTTGAGTTCGTATGCTGGGTATATGCGGTTGTTTGTATGTGTCTGTGTATGTTTGGAGACAACATTGAAGAATCTGTCTTGCATTGCAGAGATTGTGGCCTTAGAGAGAGGAAGTGAGGAGTTATTGAAAGAGAAATCAAAAAAGAACAGAGACTTCGTCCATCTTTTTGAATGTTTTTATAAACTGGCTCATTAAAAGGAGATCTGGTTGATTGTCCTTAAAGCCAGATGGACTGTTTGGTCAGACAACATGGTGATGGGACTAATTGTCCTTGAAGTCTTTCTGACTGCTGAGAGTAGTTTTTTTTCTATCTATAAGTGTGTTTTTATATTCCTAATATGGCAGCAAGAAATTGCTTTATTCCTTAATTCCTGATTTATTTGGATTTATGAAATCTGTCATGTTGTCTGAGGAGACAGGAGCCCGGCATTAGACTCCAAGTGGACAAAGTGGGTAACAAAAAAAAGCAGAGATGGTGAGGGAATAACTTAATTGAGTAAAAGTCAAAGGTCAGACAAGAGCGTGTGTGCGTGCATGTGTGTGCCAGCCATTCAGAGTCCAGAGGAGGAGGAGGAAGGCAGGGCTTCTGTTAGTAACCATCCAGAGACAGAAGAGAGGAGAGGGGTGTGGTGGGTAATAATAAAAGGGTGGAAGAGGGAGAAGATTCAGTCACATGAGGATGCAGCACTGGCAGCGTTTCCTCTTGTCTGTACCTGTGACAGGGGTAAGGCCGGGTGGGGGAGCTGTATTGGCATCAGCGTTTGCAGGGGGTGACGAGGCGCTGTCAGGCTCGCGACCATCTGATGACAGTTCCGTGCTGGCAGCCTCAGATGTGGCCGGCCGCCCTGACACAAGATCTGCCGCTGTGCCATCGATGATTGATAGGTCAGTGACTGTTTTCTCTCTCAGGGATTTCTCATCATCTTCATCTATCAAGACCACCTCAGCTTTTACAGCACCGTCAAAACCGAGGAGTCGCCTGCTCTCGCTCGTGTCGTCAACGTCCTGGTAGCCGAGGAACACCATGGTGACTGGGTGCTCTGCTGTGGCTTCTGGTGGGGAGATTAGCTCGGTGCCTGGATGGCTAGAGGAGCCTGGCTGGGTCGTAATTGGTGCAGAAGGGGGCATCATGCCGAGCCGGGTCTCCCTCTGCAGGGTCACCTGGGCTGGTGGGCTTGAAGGGATGGAGGGTGGAGCACAGGAGGGTGGAGATAGATCATCAATATCTAGGGGGGAAACATAGGCCTGCGGAGCAGCCTGGGTCACAGTCACATGACCCCTGCTGCCGTCTCCACTGTGAACAACAGGCCTGGCAGCTCGCTGGATCAGCTGGTCAACCTGCGCAGAGCTCCACCCATTCTCCACAGTGGTTGTGGACACGCCCCCAGAGGAAGTGACCTCATAGACCACCTTTCTGCCATCATCGTAAACTTTTATGCCACGCGTCGCAGCATCAAGCGGGTTCACACGGTTGGCTGACAGGATGCGCTGCTCACCGGTCTGTGGGTCATGCTGCACGTTGATCTCCATGGCAAACATAGCTGTTAGGAGGGGAAAGGTGAGGGATGGATGAGAGGAGAGACAGGAAGAAGGGAGGAGATGAGTTGCAGAAGGAAAAGGGGTTCCAAGGATATGTGAAGGAGTGGTGGGGGTGAGCAGTGAGAGGAGGTGGGGGGAGTGTGAAGCATGAGGATAGGGACAAAGTGCTCTCAGAAATATGATCAATGAATTCAAACAGTAACAATTAGTAGAACACAAAACATTACCTTTATATTATGCTAGACTCCAACCACAGAAGCAGATGAGTAAACAGGTCAAAATACTAAGCTGTCCCTCACAGTGTCCCACAAGTGAGGAGAGGACAAGACTGCTGAAGATGAGAGATTTCTTCTCTGATGTATTACTTAGACTAGAGCTGGGCGATATTGAAAAGGATGCCATCACGATAACATTTTTCATATCAGTTGATATGGATAATTTTCATGATAAATATCAAATCATTCTTGCATATCATTTTAAAGGCAGATTTTTTTTCTCCTGAGTGAAAGTTAAAGGAACCAGATGGTTTGTTAGCTTGCATTTGGGATTTGTTAGTCTAGTATAGCCAAAATATCTTAACTACTGAAGTTTAGTGGCCTTTCTTGTTGAGCATGTTTTCACTCTGCTTTGAGCTGCTTTGAGGTTTTGTGTTTTCTTCAGTGTTGCTTCTTTCAGCTGTGTTTACATTCCACTCCAAACGTCTTTAAGCTTGCCTACCTCTTACCCTGCGACATGATTAGCTGTTCCATGCCGACTTCTTCTGCTTAAGGTTGAGTTGGAACTAGCGTTTAAGACACACCAGTGCAAGCTTCCTTTCCAGTGGTTGGGGGGTGTAATTACAGGTTTAAATAGATCAAAGTTTTATCGTACATTTGTTATATTTATATTGAGAAAGATAATACCACAATAATTATCGTTATCGCTTTATCGCCCAGCCCTAACTTTAACTATTAAATTACTATCTTAAGCTAGGTGTTATTAATGACTACTAATGAAAAGTGCTTCATTTTTTAAATAGTTAAAGTCACTTAAAGTCCTCAGTCTGTCAATCTCTATAAGGGATTTTTCGTGCTGTGAGAAAATATATTTTATTATTACATTTTTATTTGTAAAAAGTATTTTTTCCCAGTTATTTTTTTTAAGTCAAAAGCATAACTTAACACTGTCACACAAAAGCTTTTCCGCTGCAAAATCAGCACAATGAAACAACAGGGTAAGATTAGCAGCTTAACACGGGCTATTGACAGAAACCCTTTATAATGAAAACTTGAAGTTTAGCTTAAACTTACAGACTTAGAGACACTGTACTGCAAAGATCAAAGCTGTTATCAAATTTAACTTGACTCATCTTTAACCCATTTGTGTCAAAACTAGCTTCTAATGATAAGCCTAGAGCTCTAATATAGCTAAGTACTACTCCAGTAACACCACAGTATGCCTAGATCTATTGCTTTCTTTAGTTAGTGCCAGTGGATCTGCCAACTAATGGTTACTAAATTGAAGTAAATCCTAATCCTTACATTTATAAATGCTAATTGTAATGCTTTCTGTCTTTTTTGGTTTCACATCTGAGTTACAGACTTATAAAAAGTTCATACTAAAATGAACATGGAGACAACAAATTCTCTATGATAAATTCAGTTATTGGTCTGTTCCTTCTGTGGAGTTACTTTACCAAACATACTTAAGTGTAAGTTTAAGATTTAAGCGGCATAAGTTCATCTAAAACAGCTAAAGCTCACTGTTTGTGCAAAGGTGCGTATCTATGCCTGTCCACCCTCCATATGCATGTGAGTTCGTCCTGCTTATAATCCAACTTGGCTGCTGCCCAAAACCATCCATTCCTCCCGTCCTCCCTCCCTCCCTCTCTCTTTTCTCCCCTCCCTCACCCTCCTCTCCTCCCTGTGTCTTACCAGGTCTTGGTATGGCGTGCTCTCCAGAGGCAGGTTGGCCGGCCCGAGGCTGCGTGGCCAGGACAAGGCGGTCTGGATTTGGGTCCGTGCAGTCCGAGAGAGCGGTGGACATGCAGCCGGTGGCATCTAGTGAGCAGGAGCACAAGAGGGGAAGTGACACATGGTCAGAGGGACGTTAGAGGCCGTGAGGGAGACGCACACATACACACTCATTCACCAGGCTCATTCTGATACACACACATACACACAAAACCACACACTTCAGTAATGTGTAACCACACCCTGACACAAAAACACACACATACAGTCCAACCCCCAAACACAGAAAATAACCACACCCCTGAGTGACCTGCACACCTCTATTCCACACCCACATTCACGCACAGCATCTAACTTGCCTCAACCCCCTGTCTCTGTGTCCACGGCAACTCCAGCACCCCTGAGGTTCAGTGCTTATGCAGCAGAAGCGTGTGTGTTTGTGTGTGTATCTGTGTGTGTGTGTTATGGCATGAACAAAGCTTTGGGGGCTTACAGGGCTTGCTGGTGAATAGGGGGGGATAAAGGCAGCGACTGCAGGCTGCAGAGTCATGGCCTTGTGTGTGTGTGAGCCTCAATAGTCTCGCTGAGCCGGGTTCTGTGTGCATTTGTGTGGGTCTGAGTTTTAGGAGATGTGTGTGTTTGTGTGCAGGTGTATGTTTGTCTATGTGTGTGCTTGTTAGTGGGGATGAGTGTGTTTGGGGGTCATTAGCGTGCGCTGGCCTGCATCTCTCCTGCCTCAGCGAGACTATTATCACACACACGCACAAACACAAACACAGAAATAGAAGTGGAGGTACCCCACTGCTAGGACACAATGATAACTCAGGGGGGGACACCAACCAAGGGAGATCTGTTTGTTCACTTTCTGTGTGTGTCTCCATGTGTCTGTGTGTGTGTGTGTCTGTCTATATGTGTGTGTCATTGCTCGTACCTCCATCCTGGTTCATCAGACTCTGAAAGTGAGAAAAGAGAAAGTCCACATGAGCCAAATCAGTGATTTTGAAATGATTGAAGGATTTGCAAACAAGAAGCAGACCAGACCATTGTTATCAGTGTTAGCATGCCTAAGTCCTTTAGAGCCAGCCATTTATCAAAACTCTTCAAAAGCTGGTTCAAGATTTTAAAAATGCTCATTACCTTCTGCAGGTCTTCTATCGAGCGCTCAGTCTCTTTCAGACGTTCTCTGAGGACCTGCTCTTTGGCTGATATTTGGGACTCTTCACTCTCAAGTGTACCGATTTCAGACTCCAGCCTGCAAACACAGAAAATTGAGGAGATAAATTTCAACCATGATGTTGGAAAAGTTGGAAAGACCAAAGTGTTTTTGACCCTTTGCAGAAAGATAATACTCAGGAAAACTGAGCTTGGAGTTTATAAAAGGAACGACTCATACCAAGAAAAAAAAAAAAGACACTTGATAACAGATTTTAAAGAGGTGAGGCATGGATTCAGAGAGACTGAACCACATAGCTTGTCTGACAACCAACTCGGTTGAGGCAGATGGCTGTCTAACATGAGTCTGGTTCTGCTCGAGGTTTCTGCCTTTTAAAGGAAGTTTTTCCTCTCCACTGTAACTAGCTACATAGTGGGAGGTGCAATGCTCATGGTGGATTAAGATGCAATCAGACTGAGTCCTGTCTTAAGATGGGACTGGATCTTATCCTGTCTTGGTGTTGGGTCTCTGTTCATAATTTAACATAGAGTGGTCTAGACCTGCTATGTTAATAAGAGCATCCTGAGATAACTTTTGTTGTGATTTGGCGCTATACAAATAAAGATTGATTGATATTTCCTTTTGGTAAAAAGGCATACAGTTGTGCTCATAAGTTTACATACCCTGGCAGAATTTATGATTTCTTGGGTATAGTTTCTGTTGTCTTTATGAAATAAAATAGTAAAAACAGTTGTTTGATAAAAATTTTGCTTCACCCAACCACTATCCATGAGTGAAAAAAAAAGTTGTTCTCTTATCATTCATATTCTCTGAAAAATGGCCAAAAAAACACAAATTCTACCAGGGTATGTAAACTTATGAGCACAACTGTATACTTTGCATGTCCTCCACACAGACACAGATGCATTTACACTGCACTGGGAACACTGTGTAACTTCAGGTTAAAATGTGCCTCAGGATACCTGGTCCTGGTCTTCAGATGTCATCTGTGTCTCCAGGAAGCATTTATGTCCATCTTTTAATGTATATGAATCTGATCTGGATTAAATTCAGATCAGATTTATTTAATATAGGGTATTTAATATATGCATGAATTAGGCTGATTTTGCACCAGTATGAGACACAAGATAAGAGCCACCAAAGGTTAACCAAAATCATTTTAAAAGCTTCTACTGTCAGCTGCCCTTCGGCTCAAGGCTGGACGTTCCAGACTCCAGCTGCTATGGACATGCCAGGCTCCAGCGACTCCGGCTACTACTACTACTACTACTACTATTAATACTACTACTACTATCTGTCTCATCAATATCATTGCTCCCTCTCTCTCTTATTCTCCTCTATCCCTCTTTCCAACCCCAACTCAGTTGAAGCAGATGGTTGTCTAACATGAGTCCGGTCCTGCTCGAGGTTTCTGCCTGTTAAAGGGAAGTTTTTCCTCTCCGCTGTAACTAGGTAAATACTGCGAGGTGCAGTTGTGACTTAGCGCTATACAAATAAAGATTGATTGATGGTAATTGTTAAGAATGATCACATTTGAAAAGAAAAGTGGTAAAAAGGTTGAGCACATGGTGAAATTAAACTGACTTGTTTTGACAGCAGGAGGCAGATTTAAAACAACAATTTCAAGTTTCAAAAAATAAATATGTCAGCATTATCTCAAACATTTCCCAAACACATTCCCCACTGGCAAGACAGAGTTGTGCTGCTTCTGTCCTTGCTAATGAGAGAAACATATTAATGTCAAGACAAGCGTGACAAGCATGTGAATATTATAATAATACATCATGATGTAGTTTCAAAATTTCACTGCCATTCCCAAATTTTATACCTCAAGAAAGCTTATGTATGCACAGGGATGGATACACACACACACGCACACACACACACACACACACACACACACACACACACACACACACACACACACACCCTTGTAAACTCACATGGACATTTAAGATGTGGATGTTGCAACAATAGTAGGAAGCGGTCAGGGAGGAGGACTAGAGTTGCTTCCTCACTCACTGCCAGCACTCACAATACTTTCAGAATACACTCCACTGGGACTTGAGGAATTTGTGCGTCAGTGTGTGTGAGCACATGTGTGTACAAGAGATATTAGGATTCATAACAATGCCATAAACAGTCGGCCTTCCCACAGTATCCCAGAAATAATAGGGCTCACTAATCATATCAGCATCAGTAACCATGAAAAAGTCCAGAGTGTACTGTTCGCCTTTGGAGGGACATTTTATCTGGAACAGCTCACTGAAGCATAAGGTTGTTAGCGTAAACTGGCTCACTTCAAGTGTGAGTTTTAACATTTTCAAAATGTCAACATTACTCATGGGGGATATCGTTGGATATGTATACACGCTATCAAAACTCAAGCTTGCCTTTTTATCTTTTTGCCAGGAAACCTGGTGCTTTGGCGCTGATCACCACAGTTCAACTACACAAGTCCACACAGTCTGCTGTCATCACATCTCAGTCTGCCAATGTTTCTACTCAAGGTCATCTTCAGTCGCACAATGTTTGGATGCTATCCATCTACCTGAATTTTGTACCATGCACTTGAAAGATATTTTTCAGCTCTTGGAAATCTGATAGATTTCTAAGCCCCAAACCTTAGCAAAATGGTACATTGTTTTTACACAGTGTATACAACTTTCACTTTGTAAGGTTAACTCGGATCCAGATTTCATTTGCAGGGTGACTTGATCGCAGCAGAACCTTTTGCAGAAGGTGGGTCAGAGCTGCAGTGTTATTCCACTGTGTGAACTAAAGCTTTTGTTTGCTTCATCTGTCACATGAATCTGTTGTTTGTCTCTGCTGAATGTAATCCTGCACAACTTTGCACGTGATCTCAAAACTGAACAAAGCATAAGGTCGGTTTCTTATCATCAAACTGGCCTTGTGTAACTGTGTCCTTAAAAGCCATTGTCTTGATCAGAATAGACAGCTCAGTTCAGGGCTGGTTAGTGCAAAAATTGAAATCAGACAACGCAAGGGTTCATGTACTCAAAAACAAACAAAAAAAACACGTTTTGTTTCTTAAGCGAGTTGAGAATACAACAAATACAGCAAAATGTACAAAAGCTATTTTTACACAGCAAATTCTGGAGATTGTCAGCCTCTTATCACAGTTTATTGTCCATCATAATGCACTATGTTAGGCTCATGTTGGACTGGAACTTGATATCAACTTTGCACCTGAATCATTCATCTTGTTTGTACCATAGACTGTATAAAATGTGGACGTAGTATCCGTGACGTCATCCATCTGTTTCTGAAGCGCTGTTTTGAGGCCAATCGGCGGCGGCAGCCACATTGCTGCTGTCAAGCGATTGTGACGTAAAGAGGCAGGCTTTGATCCTCCTAGCCAACAGCTACAGTGTTCCCGCCTGTCAATCAAGTCAGCTGTGCCTCTCATTGGAAGACTGGTAATCTCAATCTTTGAAATTGCCACGTTAGAAAAAAATTCACCCCCCTCACAGTGTGTGCCAATTGAGAAATGAGCTATCCAGACTACACTCGTCTTTTGAACCAGGCTGTAAACATGTTTATTTCTGCTTTAAAGATCGGCTTCTTTGAATGGGTGTGTATGTGGTTTCTGGTACATCTGGAGCCAGCCTCAAGCGGATCTTCGATGAACTGCAGTTTTTAACACTTCCACATTGGACTCATATTTTTAGACCGGAGGTTGCCGCTTGGTTTGTACCTATATTGAAGCACAGTGTATGTGTCGTTTTGCAGGTGGAACTAGCTTAATACACTTATTACATGCTTATTACACATTTATTACACACTAATTGCAACTATCCAGGTGTCTTTTCAGCAGTGAGATGCATGTTATCTAGAAATATTGAAATGCTGGAATGTTAATCATATATTTAACTACCTGCTCATATGAGACACCTATGTCAGACTTTGGATTGAGTTGCAATTGGTGCACCACAATGTATAATCAGCTAGTGCAAGTAGAATGCTTGCAAACTAGTAGTGTCATGCACATATAAAAGAGACAGGGATATTTAATATTTGTTCTGCATAATTATACAAAACCTTTCCCCAAGAATATTCTCACGTGAAAATGGGAACAGAAAATGTACATGCCGGCACTTGGTGATTCAAAGTGCACATAGACAAATAAGAAAGACTTACAAAAATACAATTAAATGGGTTAATACTAGAAGTTTTTTTAAGGGACTTAAGCTTGCATGTAGACAAAGGATTGGTTGCTTTCTTCTTGGTGTGAGTGCTGAACTTTGTTTTCCTGCTTTGTCCCTGAGTGCTATCTTGAGTGGAATTTATCATTCTCCATCCTGTATCACAGGACAATATTTACTGGACATATTTCCATCACAAATTGGGATCTGTCAAATTGTCACAATTGAACTACCCAATTCATTAGCTCAGAAGAAGACATGCCATTGTAAAATTCTACAGGGATAGAAACAATAGATCAAGGTAATAAAACCCTTTTTGACAACCCAGTTAGATGTTTATCATAAACTACTGTGAAAAAAACTGCCTTCACTTACATATCACCACTAGATTCTGGCCCTTGAATAATTGGCAGAACTTATCACCTGTACTCAGCAGTCCAATCCCAAGATCCAGCACCTGATGTGCGTACCTGAAGACCTGTGGTGATAGTGCTTTTGAGGCCGTAACACCAAATCTCAGGAATTCTCTACTTATGTCCAGACCTTCTAAGGACTCTGTTGAGGCTTTTGTCTTCAGACAGCCACACAGGCGATCATGTTAACCCAGTTTACTTTCTGTTAATGTAAATATTCTGTGTTTTAATAGTGCTGTTTATTGTACCTGGTTATTGCTTGTTAGATTTTTATTAGTTTGAGTGAGGATTTTTAATGATTTTATAGTGGCGGCAGTAGCTCAGTCCATAAGGACTTGGCTTGGGGACGGAGGGGTCACCTTCCGCCCCCAAGCCAGTCCAGTTTGGCAAGTGAACTGGTGGCTGGAGAGGTGCTGGTTCACTTGCCAGGGCACTGCCGAGTTGCCCTTGAGCAAGACACCAAACACCCAACTGCTTGGGGTGCACTGGTTGATGGCAGCATCCTCACTCTGACATCTCCCTAAGCATGTTCCCTGCATGTGTGTGCATGATTGTATCAAAAACTGTGCATGTAGCAAGTCCAAAAAGTAACACGAGTGAAAAAATAGAATTTCCCCCATGGGGATTAATAAAGTATGTTTCTTTCTTTCTTTCTTTCTCTAGTGTATATTGTTGACTTGAAAACTAAATGAAATTTACTCAATTACTTAAACAATTAGGTTCTTAGATAATAATATGCAGACCAGCTAATGTTGCTGTATACTACCCATACTTACAACCATACAAATGTTATCATTTTTATTACCTGGCTTTCTTAGTGATGCTTGATTCTGATTGGTCAAAACCCCTTGACAACTCCTTGACAACGGTGATTCCAAACTGATCACACGTGTCAAATCAATCCGCGGAAAAGAGTTCCGGCATACTTTGCTTCTGCTTGTTGACACCATAGGCCTTAAAGGTGACATATCATGCAAAATCAACTTTTTAATGGTTCTCTACCTGAAATATGTGTCCCTGTCTACAAACCCCCCGAGAATGAAAAAAATCCATTCTGCCCCTGTTTTGATTTCTCCACCTTTCTGTAAATGTGTGCTGAAACCAGCCGTTTCAGTTTTCAGTGTTTTTGTTACGTAACAACAATATCCGGTCTGTAACAGGAAGTCAGAGCTCGGAGCTTGTTCAGTCCATAGACTGTATAAAATACAACTCAACACCTCCTCCGTTTTTCATTCCCTGCACACATGTGTGCTAACAAGGAGCTGGAGGGAGGCATGCTAGTTGTAGGCTGTCTTAATAAACACAAAGGTCGGTTTTACTCCCCACGTCTGCAGATTTGAAGATCTAGTGGAGGATTTTTATTTATCATGGATAAGTGCTAGCGCTAGTTAGCATAGCCACATAGCTACATGTCGTAGCTGTGTACCAAGACACACGTCTACATACTGATAAATAAAACAACAAGAAACACTAAATCTGTGACCAATCCTTCAGAAAGGTCCTGCTGCAGGCGCCTCTCCGTCAGGATCAGATTCTGGATCAGATTCAGAGGGTTGAAGTAACGCGGGTCTGTGAGCAGCCGTGTATATTCAGCCAACATGTAAACATTAGATCAACGTGCTGGACAGCGAGGGCACATCAACTTCCTGAGGGGGCGTGGTCAGAGAGAAAACAGAGTGTTCTGAGGAGGACTGAAGAAGAGGGTTTTTCAAGCATGCCAAAATCTGATTTCAAAGTGTTTTTTTGAGCATAAACTTTAAAGACATGTTTTGGGGACCTCTTAGACCAATATATATTGATGAAAAAAGCGTGATATGTCACCTTTAAAGTGAGGTTGATCCGTTTGCATCAAAACAATGTGTCTAAAACGTTTCGGTTAGCATGCTACATCCGCAAGCTACGGACATTTTCCCTTTTGGGATTCCATTTCACATAACTACCTGCTAACCATACATTATCCCTTGCATAAGAAACTAAGAGAACCATTCTGTCCCGAGTTCATCATGAAAACCTAGGTGTCATCTGAAGGTCGACCAGAAAGCTCAACAAAAACATCCAGTTGAAAGTAAAAGAAGCAGTCATTGTATTCATCCTATCCTGTCACACTAGCCCTCTTCAGCAGACTCTCTTTACTCCCTTTAACTATGTGAGTTTTAACTGTCATGGTAAATGAATGGACTTGTACTTATATAGTACTTTTCTAGTCTTTCTGACCACTCAAAGTACTTTAACACTATTCATTGCATTCACCCATTCACACAACATTCACTCACTGATTGTAGAGGCTGCTATAGTAATGGACCATAAGTAAGCTGATCTCATTCATAAATACATACAGTAGACAAGGACACTTCGGCATGTGACTGCAGGAGTTGGCAACCTTCTGATCGATAGATGACTGGACCAACTCTACCCACTGAGCCACAGCCACCCATGTCATATTGTGCAGTTTTTGAAACACACACATGTACTGTTTTCAACATTTTGCTCATAATCTCTCAGGAGTTTGTTCATAATTGAGAAAAATAATCTCTTGGGTGTTGTTTGACCAACACCTTTCCAGTTTTATCTTATTAACAGATGACACCACTGCCTCTTGGGTGGCCACTTGTCCTTGCTCCTCCCTATCTCATTTCCTTTTTTCCCTTTCTGACAGGAAGTGGATTTTACCTCTGCTTCCTGCAAGCTGCATGAGGTCTATCCAAAATGGGTTAGAACAAGATTTGTGACCGTAGAAGGATGCAGTTTCTCAGACAAATGTTGAAATATGTGGATGACAGTGAACATGGTTTCAGCAGCTATTAGTGCCAAAACCCTTGACAGTTGCGCATAACATGAAAGTAAGCTGTCTTGTTGTAATTACACTAATCTAGTCTGAACCCTTTTTGGTGAGTACAACTTGTCACCTAGAATAAAATGAAAGAAAAAAACTGATACAACCTTCACACTCCTGAAGCCACTGTGTGTGGCAACAGGTTTTCCTACATTAAAAGTATTGACTGGATTAGACATGTTTGGAAGGGAGGGTTGGTAAGAAGCAATTATGTAAAAGAAGATAAGAACTAAACAAGTATACAAGATGGATATTCAATCCAGCATGTGGCAAACTGCAACCTAAAATCAATACTAAGGAGGGAAGCTCTTTCCAAGAAGCTCCACACACATCATATTCTAGAGAAGTAATAGTAAGAAGAGGAGTGTTGTGTGTGTCATTGTGTCCACCCCTGTGGTCTTTATCTCAAGTGCAGAGAAGGGAGAAAAACACACTGCCACAAGTCATACTTGTATCTGGTGCCCTCTAGTGATGAAAACATTTATGACCAAAACTGTGAGCACAGATTACAGTTTTTTTCCAACTGAATAAACACTAAAATCAAAAGTATTACACAATTATCAAAACCTTACACTTAAGGAGAAAAACATCAGCTCAGATCTGCACCAATATAAGCACAATGTCAGCCTCACACTTTTTACAAACAACACACAGTGATTTACAAAACACTAAACACTTGTATACATTAGACACAGAAGCATATCATGATGTCACTTCCTTCAATCCAAAGCACTGACTGTCACATGACCACACCTATGAGCCGATTGGTTAAACACAGCCATCAGGTGAGCAAACACATGATTGCTTAATTGTAGACACACCAATCAGGTTTAAGCACTATAACAATGCAGCAGGTGAGTTCACCTGTCTTCAACTGGATCCAGTATTTGATGTTTGTCTGATATTTGCTGAGTTTACAGTGTTACACACACTACTGTAGCAGCATGAAAACTGGGACCTGTTTCGTTGTGATTCTCCATGTTGAAATGTTGACATGTCTGGGTATATAGAGAAAAATAAATTATATGTTCATCAGTCTGCAGCATTGGTCTTGTGTAGTGTTTGGTGAATTGTATATTTAAACTTTCTCTGTGTACTTCACTTACAGGACTCTGATCACTGAGAAGTAGAATTGCTATAAGTGTTTAGATAAGATAAGATAAGATATACTTTATTGGTCCCCCATTGGGGGAAATTCTTTTGTTACAGCAGCTTACAACACGGGACAGGGGAATACAACAATGTACTAACATTGTTAAAAAAATATAATAACAATAATAATAGCAATGATAAAGGTAAAATAGATTTAAAAAAAAAATATGACAACTATTACAGATGTATACACACTATGTACACTTCTATCTGATAATAGATAGTAAGGTAAGTTAAGTTTTAGGTTAGCAGCAGCAGTGTGTAACTGGTTCAAACAGAATGAAGTCATATGAAACGTGTGTGTCATATGGTAACAAAATACTGGTTTGATAAATTAGTGTATAGTTTTTACAAGAGTGTTTCATTTTGCAAAGGCTCTGAGGTGTTCTGCTACTTGTGTGTGGTTGTGTGAATTGTGTGTAGTGTTTTGACTAAATGGGCCCTGTTTTCACAGTCGTGTTTAAGCAATCTAAAAAAACTGCAAAGAAAAAACATGATGGGAGTGTATTGGCTGAAGACCTGTCATCCCTTCTTTTTAAGAGCATAAAATAAGACAAGAAGGTACATGATTTTAAACTGCAAAATGAAAGCACACAATACAAGTTTATAAAATAAGGGATCTAAACTTTCATAACTTGAAAACAGCTAATCAACCTTTTCCCTATTTCAGGGTCATGCAGTATATATATGTGCCTGTGTGTGTCTCTCTGTGTGTGTTTGTGCGATGTGACTGCGACCTCGCACTGTCCCTTCCTCCCCCGTACTTCTCTATATACTTCTCTGTCTGGCAGCGCCACTATCTGTGTGGCAATCCAGAAAGAGACTGGTGATGTCACTGTCCCACCCCGTCAACCAACCGCAGGCCAGTTGCCATGGATACCCCTGGGTGGGCAGCAACTGCTTTTAACATCATGCAGGAGAAAGAGCAGAGATCTGTTTTTTGTGTTCCTGATGTGTGTGCTTTTAGTGCACGTCAGCATGTGTCTATGTGCACACAGACTGTCAGCCATACAACCATAGAGAAAAAAAGGGAGGCAGTCTAACCACGTTGTGTATTTATACAGGATACTGTGTGCTGTGTGGAAGTTGTGCTTTCTAGAAACAGATCTTCTGTTGGAGTTTTTTTTATCACACACTTAACAAACGGAGCAACTTGTAGGACTATTAGGATAAGTGAGAAAGTTTGGCAGTCCAGGTTAGCAGAACTTCAAAGATACATGATTTTCTAAGAATTCCATAATTTAGAGAGCTTTAAATCTAAATTGTGCTGTTATGGAGGTATGCTGATTTTTAATAGATGCCTTATAGTACACGAGAATGTAGTTGCAAGAAACTATATTTGTAAAAGACAGTTTTCAACAGTTCCTTTTGTATAAAACTACAACTAGCTGTCTGTCTAACATGAGTCTGGTTCTGCCTGAGGTTTCTGCCTGTTAAAAGGAAGTTTGTCCTCGCCACTGTAACTAGCTAAATACTGCGATGTGCAATGCTCATGATGGATTAAGGTGGGGTCAGACTGAGTCTTATCCTGTCTTGATGTTGGGTCTCTGTTCATAATTTGACATTGGTCTAGACCTGCTCTGTTTGTAAAAGCGTCTTGAGATAACGTTTGTTGTGATTTGGCGCTATACAAATAAAGATTGATGATGGGAACTAGAATCTATCCATTCATCCATCCACCAAGTCAGTTTTTAACAGATTTTATTCCATACCATGCCATAGACTGTATATTTAAATAGTTGTCGTAGATGTTCACTGACTGTAAAGCCAAAAGATTTAGAGTTCCCCTGCTGACTGCCTGCAGTACAGATCATAATTAACCCCGCCTCCTCAATGTAACAAAATGAGACATAGGTCAAACTGTAAGATTAAAACACACGTTCTCAAACATGGCTTCTATCATTATAGTTCGTTCTTATAATCATGCTGATCTATGTTAAGTGTTTATTTTCAGACAAGTTTAGTTAGTTTAATAAGTTATTTGATTTTAAGAAGCTGATTGATTGACAGCTCTGTTTACAAAATATGGGATCCTGCAGTGTTCTGGATTAGCAGAGTAGTGGAGGAACAGTGAGAGAAAACTTAACAAACAGTAAGACATTGAACTTTTTAGAAACACGTGTCTGCTACATCTTAACACACACATTGGTACTGCTGGGGACTGTACCCACCTGAGGATTTATCTTTAAAAGAAAATGTAATATTACTGGACGCTTTAGTTAGAGGAAAGAATGTGATGTTAGTCCCACAGCTCTAACAGCCAGGTTGCTTGGCTGCACCAGTGCAATATCTCAGAGGTGGTCTTTTGGCTTCAAAACTTACAATGGTTAGAAATTAAGGAATGGTTGTCCATTCTAAATACAGTCAAAGGTTGATGCTGGCCGTCAGACAGCTCTTCAAATAATGTATTTTTATTGAAAACAGCTAAATGAACATGAAAAGGCTCAGATGGTCATACATGTCTGAACCATCCATATGCTATGAATATATTCTTTCATGTTCAGGGTTCCCACTCTTTTCCAGAGATCATTTTCCAGGACATTTCAAGGACATTTTCAGTGACGATCAAGCTGGTATGACAGTCTAAATTTAGTTCCTAATTTAGTTACTAAATAGTCTAATGTGTTCCTCTCAGTGGAAGTCTACATTGAAGACATGCAGTCTATGGCTATCCATGAAATCATCTCTTACATGCTTTAAAATGATGGCAAATTGATTATAGAATAATGCAACCACAGATGTACAGCACTTTATTAGTGCAACCAAGTAACAATGATGGGCAACTCTCATCTCAGCTTTCTCTTTTCTCAAAAAATATAAAATTAGCTTAATAAAAACAAAAGAGCCAGCAAAGGAATCTGGAAGCTGCCTTACTGAAATAAATAATAATAATAATAATAATCAGAGGATCAGTGCATAAATTGACCTAAATAGATCTGAATGACAAAAATGGCCACAAATGTTGAATGGGAATGAGTTTTTTAACCTTGTTAGATCGCACACAGTCTTGTTGGAATCATTTTCCAGGACAATTTACTTCTTTTCCCATTTTCCAGGTTTTTTCCAGTACTGGAAAACTGGTCAACTGTTTTCCAGGTTTTCCAGTTTTTCCAGGACGTGTGGGAACCCTGATGTTTGTCTACATCTCATATGGTGTTCAAGTGTTATCAAAGAAGCTTTACTCATCATCTTATATTATTCATCTATTATTCTGCCACCGACTTTATCAGGCCAATGAACTCCACTACACTCCAAACTCAACTAAAGCCACATTCAAAAATCATCAAATCACAAAGAAACTAAGATTAAAAATTGAAACCACAGAGCCACAACATTATTACCTTCAGTGAAGCTGAAAACACATTAAAATGACAGCATCAAATTACTACATGAAGATCCCACAGCTTTAAAGTCAAAGCCCCTGATAAAAGCTGCCCTCACAAAAAGTCTATATACTGTCAAACAGTAAATTGCTTAGTCATGTTTCTGTCCTGAGTGTTGAAGAGTATTGAAGCCTTGGGAGATAAGTGAGAGGAAAAAAAAGGTGTTCCATTTCCCATGTCTGATCTAAAGTGTTTTAAGTGTGAACTGTTTGTTGTAGTAATACTTGATTTGGCCACAAGAGGCTTAAGAGTATAACTAAAGACTTTTTCCTTTTCTTTTTTCTTCTGCTAATGAAACTAAAAGTACAGAGAATGCATGTATCTGTGAACAAGCACCTAAAGCAGACACATTTGAGCAGTCTTTCTTCCATTTTTTAAAAAACTTAAAGTATCTCAGTATTCCTCCAGGTCAGTTTTAATGTTTTCATGCACTCCTAACACAAGGTGCATACAGTAGTATGTTTCAAGGTGTTTTATATTACTGTCATACTCTTATTATGGACTGAAAAGAAAAGCATAAATACTCTGAGTACTTTTGAACAGGGTCAGTGGTACGATCAAGATCCAATATTCATATCAATATTAAAAAAGTAGAAGAGAATCATGGTCAGTCTTTTAAAATGTAGTACCAGAAACCTTTTATATCTCACTTGCCTCCCAGGACCTCCCTCGCTTCCACATGGCAAACAGGATGTGAAGAGTGACACTGATCTGTCTGTTCTTACTTTTATCATGAATGATTAACTATTCTTGGTGAACATTCACACAGAACACCAAAGACAATGTATATATATCACTTTCTATTCTTGTCCATAGTCTTCCTATGTGTCATTGTTTAGCACTTTTAAGGGTACAAAAAGAAATTACAGGCTGTGTTTCCAAAGACATGACAGCATGTAAATCTACGTACCCAAAGCACACTAGTGGAAGTTGTGGTGGCAGAAGTTACATGAGAACTTTAATGTTAATTATAACTCACTCATGGTTGATTGATGTCACATAACTGCTGAAGTCAAACATTTGTAAAGCTTTCAGAGGCTATAATAATAATAATAATAATAATACATTTTATTTAAAGGCGTCTTTCTCGGCACTCAAGGACACCGCACAGATATAAATATATACATACACAAATTTACATTAAAGGAAACAAAATCAGAGTCAAAAATGAAAACAATATAAACTAACAAGGGGTAAGAAAATAGAAACAATAAAATGTGACAGTGCAATTGGAGTCAGACGGAGTAAGCGGTTTTGAACAGATGTGTTTTGAGTTGTGATTTGAAATGGGGGAAAGAATCTGTGTTTCTGAGTTGAGGTGGTCATGAGTTCCAGAGACGGGGAGCAGAGCGGCTGAATGTTCGGCCCCCCATAGTGGTGAGACGGGCGGAGGGGACAGACAGGTGTATGGAGGAAGAGGATCTGAGGGAGCGGGAGGGAGTGGGAACATGGAGGAGGTCGGACAGATATAGGGGGCGAGGTTGTGGATGGTCTTGAATGTCAACAGAAGGACTTTGAATTGAATACGGAACTGAACAGGGAGCCAGTGGAGCTGTTGGAGGACAGGAGTGATGTGGTGGATGGAGGGGGTTC
Source organism: Notolabrus celidotus (assembly GCF_009762535.1). Taxonomy (NCBI): domain Eukaryota; kingdom Metazoa; phylum Chordata; class Actinopteri; order Labriformes; family Labridae; genus Notolabrus; species Notolabrus celidotus. Next base: position 30,013,073 of record NC_048290.1, read on the forward strand.
GGGTAATGATACGGGCAGCTGAATTCTGGACCAGTTGGAGTTTATGGAGGGATTTGTGAGGGAGGCCGAAGAGGAGAGAGTTGCAGTAGTCCAGACGGGAAGTGACAAGGCTGTGGACAAGGATGGCGGCAGTGTGGGGGGTGAGGGAGGGGCGGAGACGATTGATGTTACGAAGATGGAAGTAGGCAGTCCGGGTGATGTTATTGATGTGTGATTGAAAGGATAATGTGCTGTCAAGGATGACACCCAGACTCTTAACCTGGGGGGAGGGTGAGACGGAGGAGTTATCAGTGGTGAGGGAGAAGCTGTTGGATTTGGATAGAGTGGATTTGGTGCCAATGAGGAGAACCTCGGTTTTATTACTGTTTAATGTAAGGAAATTTATTCTATGAATAGATAGCACTATGTTATGGTTCACTATTGGTTTTATTTGTCCTACTTATGCTGCAGAGCTGGCAAACTTAAGCCCTTTCCCTATACTGAAGGAGTGAATAACACATTCAATTCATCAATCAATCAATCTTTATTTGTATAGCGCCAAATCACAACAAACATTCTCACAAGACGCTTTTACAAACAGAGCATACCATACTCTATGTTAGATTCCAAAGCTTGATCCGTAAGGCAACTGGTCTGGTAGAAAGACAAAGACCCAACACCAATACAGGGTAAGACTCGATCTTATCTCATCTTAATCCACCTTGAGCATTGCACCTCACAGTATTTAGGTAGTTACAGTGAACACAACAAATATTATCACGAGACACTTTTACAACCATAGCAGGTCTAGACCATATGTTGTATCATTAACTAAAACCCAATATCAAAACAGGATACAATCCAGTCCCCTCTTAATGTCAGGACTCAATCTTATCTCCACCATGAGCATTGCACCTCACAGTATTTAGGTAGTTACAGTGACAAGGAAAAACTTCCTTTAACAGGCAGAAACCTCGAGCAGAACCAGACTCATGTTTATACAGCCATTTGCCTCGACTGAGTTGGGTTTGAAAGAGGGATAGAGGAGAATAAGAGAGAGAGTGATGATAGTGATGAGACAGATAGCTTGTTTGAATGATATCCTAATGATTGTAAGAAGCACTGTTTGAGCCTCTGCCTGTCTTTGTTCTTGAACAGCACTGTTGCAGCACTGTTGCCTAATCCTTCATTCATTGAAAACTAAAAGTACAAAACATTTTGCTCTGAGTCTGTGTTATAAAAATTTTCATATTACATTCTTAACTCTAGTTTAGTTCAATAGAAGTCTTGAAAATGTTTTGCTGAGTTGACCAACACTCCAAAACCTAGAGATATTCAGTTTTAAGGAAACTGTAACAAATGAGTAGAACAAAAGCTTCACAATGGAGATCCACGAGGAAGTAAATGGTTGAAAGCTCATTAAAAAGCAAGCGGCAACCTCCACTCTTAAAATATGAAGCCCATGTGGAAGTGTTAAAAACTGCAGTCCATTGAGTGTCTGCCTGAGGCTGGCTGCAGAGACACCGGAAACCACATAGGTAGGTCTGAAGAGCAAATTTTTCCCACTGAATTTTTCTTAAAACTCTGTATTTTCTGAGATAATAAACTTACTAGTTTTGCCCAAATAAGGACATGGCTGACTTGATTGACAGGCAGGCACCCTGTAACTGTTAGCAAAAAAGCTAAAGCCTGCCTCTTTACCTCACACTAGAGCAGATGAAGTTTGTCTGTGTTCAGCATTTCTTTTTTTTTTTTAATTTTTTTTAATTTAATTTATGCAACAGACACAAAAGTGCTAGACATCAAACAGAACACAAAAGAAAAACAAACCATAGAACTTGAGAGCAACAACCAAACAAAGCCATCAAGTATAGAACAAAGTACAAAAAAAACAAAACAAACAAAGAGACTAGAAGAAAAACAAAACAAAACAAACAAAAAACAAACAAACAAAAACAAACAAACAAAAAAAAACGGTTAGAAAAGAAGAGTTGGACTATAGGTGACGATCACAAAACAAAACACACAGAGAAAAAACAAACAAAAAACCAACAAAAAAACAAAAAACAAACAAAAAACAAAAAAAACCAACAAAAAACAAAAAAACAAAACACAAAACAGAACAAACAAGACAAGAGAGTAGACTGTTATGGAGGGGATTGTCAAGAAAGAGAAAAGAGAAAAAACACAATAGAAAGAGAAGATAAAGACTAGAAGAGAAAAAATGCTTGCTTTTGAGAAGGACAAGAGAGGTTTTAGAAGGGGGATTATGAATGTGTGTGTGCAGTTATATGGGTGTTGATGTTTATGTGCATGTTGTAGTTTGATGGGTATTACAGGGTGTTTATAAGTGGACTCTAGAAAGCTTGTAGTGTGCCACTGCGGATGATGAGAGGGCATGGTGGAGGGAGGAGCTGTAGGTACCAGCAGACTGGTATCGGCCAGGCCCGGCTCTGCAAAGGCAGCCCCCAGACCCTTGGGAGGGGACTTGCGAATTGCAGAGCCAGGCCAGTTTCAGGTGCATACATTTTAGGGGGGCCACCAGACCCAAGGGAGGAAGCCCCCCCTCATGTGATGCACGCAATGATGATGCACTGATTGAGGGTGATGACACAGCTGTTATGTAAGACGGGTAGGGTGGCAGAGGAGGTCCCAGTTTTATGCAGTGATCAGTGAGTCCTTTTATGTTTGTGTAGGTATGTGTGTTTGTGTGTTTGTGTGTCTGTGTGTCTGTGTGTTTGTGTATTTCTGTTTTAATGATGGAGGTGATGGGGTGCGGTTATGTCCTAAAGATGAAGAGAGGGGATGGAAAGCAGATAGGAGAGCATGAAAGATGAAATCAGAGAAGTAATAGTATGAACAAAACAAAAACAAAAACAAAACAAAACAAAAAAAAAAAAAAAAAAAGGGATGTTGTAGTTGAAGGTTGTGTTCAGCATTTCCAATATGGCGCCCGCTGACAATTGGCTTCAAAACAGCGCTCAGGAACAGATGAGTGATGTCACTGATCCTACGTCCGTTTCTGATACAGTCTATGTAAAAAACATGTAAATGGATCTTAAACTTATGATGTCTAGTGAGAAATTTGCTCCAACATGGACAAAACCGATTTACTTTCCAAGCACCTTATGCGTACCATCCAATTCAAGCTCTTGCTGTAAATTGAATTAGTTTGTCAGACAATAAAGTGTCTTTGGTTAAATGTAATTTTGTACTGACTCTAATTGAGAGTAACAGTTTAATAGACTTTAAATCTGTCTAATCAACTAAATAAGGAGTCTATAAAACATGAAAGACAAGTTACAAACTCTCCAGGGTCCTTGGGGAAGAATAAGACACTGTGTTTTGGTCAGGCTGTGACAGAGTCTGTATCTGTATTAGATCTGATTTCTCTGCAGTAAATGTCAAACATGATTCATGGTTGTGTTTTACTCTCCATTCCAGGCTTGGTCTGAACTTTGTTACATTTGGTGGCTGAATTTGACTTTGAAGCTGTTTCATGAGGTACAATTTTAAATGTCTGCAGTTTGTTTTCCCTTGGTTGAACTTAGCTCAATGTTCTTTCTAAAATGTTCATGAGCTCAGAATGAAGGGCAGGTTTACTGCGTTTTCTGAGTACTGAGTGACAGTGATCACTGAGTACACTTATCTCTGGTCAGTTATAACTCTCCCACAGCCAGGGTAAGGCAAAAGACAAATATTCTTAGAGCATTATGTAACATGACACGGGGCAAAAAGAGCAAGTAAGTATAGTGTGCTGTAGCCAGACCGCCCTGCCGGACTCCATACGTCCTACAGACTCCACTTGCTTCCTCAGCACACTTTAGAGGTTTACTGGTCTGGTAATTGATTGATGGTTAGGAAGAATTAGATAGATCTGTATTGATCTTTCCTTAGAGGAATGAGGTCACTGCAGTGGCAGGATTAAGAATAATAGTCTTGGGACATGTGACCTACATAAACAGGACAAAAGACAAACAAGCAGATGCCACTTATTAATCTAAATGGACTTTTTGAGTTGGACTTTTTGGGAAAAACCACCTATTAACTTCTTCTGCAGGGTTAGATAAGATGATTGATACTGCTCTCAACTTTGTTTGCTAACTTATGAAGCTACTGCTAACAAAATGTCTGCTTGGCTTTGCATGAAAATGGACTCATGGAGAAACAGATAAGCTGATTTTGTGTATTACATAGAGAAACAGGCATACAGTGCTACAGTTTATGTTTTGTATGCATAACTGCACAAAGCATCATTATGATTTCTGCACTTCCTCTTGAATCTGCACTCCAGATTTGCTGAGAAACTTTTCCAAACTGCGACACGACTAACTCAATGAAAACCACTGTGCTTCCCTTCCTCGACCGCCACATCTACGTGGGACAGTCTCTGCAGCATGAATCAAGCTACATCCCAAAAGTAACTCATTGTGGGTAGGTCGAGACAGCGCCGCATTGTGAAAGGGCCCTTTGCTGCTGTATCCCTCCCTGTGTTTACTTAGCCTGTCCACGTAATGATAGGGATATCTGTAAAACTACCACTGCTGCTGCCACACACTCTCATTCTGTCTCTTTCTGTCTGTTTGTTCTCCAGACTCCACATAGTAAGCGTCTTCTACTGAGCACAATGGCTGCTATTTCTTCTACTGCTCTGTCGCTTCATGTGTTCCTCAAGTTAGGTTAGAGCGGGACAGCTAGCACAAACAGCCTTCTTCTCTTCTCTTTCTTCTTTCCTTTTCTCTGTCTGTGCACTCAGGGTTCAATGACCTTATGTATGTACTATATAAAAAACCTGTATGAAGGTTGCAGTGTCACATGATGTGTCCAGTACAAGGTAAACTGGAGGCAGTATCAACCAATCAATCAATCTTTATTTGTATAGCGCCAAATCACAACAAACAGTATCTCACAATGCTTTTACAAACATAACAGGTCTAGACCACTCTATGTAAATTATTAACAAGGACCCAACATCAAGACAGGATAAAATGAAATCCCTTCTGACTGACAGGACTTGATCTTATCTCATCTTAATCCACCATGAGCAGAGCACTTTGCAGCATTTAGCAAGTTACAGCAGCAAGGAAAAATTTCCTTTAACAGGCAGAAACCTCCAGCAGGACCAGACTCATGTTAGACAGCCATCTGCCGCGACTGAGTTGGGGTTGGAAAGAGGGATAGAGGAGATTAAGAGAGAGAGGATGTCAATCAGGTTGAGTATGGTGGGTCAGGACGGAGGTCACTTTGGCCATCAAAATACATGGCCAGAACTGGAACATGGGGGTTCACTCTGCAATACTGAGATTGATTTTGTTTATGCTTTGGCAATATTGTTTTAACTGTCATGCCAATAAAGCTATTTGAATTTGAATTTGATGTCTGAACTGTAAATAAAGATATTGATTCTCATAATATGATGTTTTGAAATGTTATGTGTTCAAAAGGTATGTAACAATTACTCAGTAGATGATTTATGTGCCTACAATACTGTGATATGTCTAAGTTTCCCCAGGAGGGGATGTAGTCTGACATTATGACATTACATACTGTAATCCCACATTATCTAATATATCTAATATAAATGCAAAGGACTAATATCGTCTTTTAACTTACAGTTTGGCTACGTCTTGCTAGTATAGCAACAACGGCACGTCTCAGTCCTCTCTGTCTTTCTCTTGCTATTCTGATTCTTCTTCGAATAAAAATGATTTGAATAAGAGTCAAAAGAAAAGCAGAAATATTAATAGGAGGCATCTTTCGGCCGTCAAGTGATGAAGGTTTCATAGGAAAAACGAAGTGACAGTAAAAGTCAGGCACGAGACACTCAAACAGGTTGTGGTGTGAATATATGGTTGGTATTTATTTATTGAAAATAATGTGTAATACATTTACTTATTGTTGTAACGTTTAACTTTATATTAGAATGTTAAATCTGCTCCGCGATAAATACTGTCACCCCACTAGATGGAGCTGTTGTTCCACAGTATAGTTCAGAAGTGTAAGGTTTCCCATTTTACTGTTGAGTACCTGAATGTATCTCCGTTCACCAAATGCAGCACGATGCTACAGCCTGTATGACTTTCTGCCGTTCATGGATAAATAGTCCATATAACAACAAGAAGTTGTTGCGTGGTTCCTTCCTTTCATATGAGTTACCACACTTATTCTATTTGATAATTGTGGCAAAATACGTTAAGTATAATATTAGTTATCACTGAAATCCCTGCCGTTTGACATTGTTTGAGAAAAATCATAACTGTAAATCCCCAGCCGTCCATGAACGATGTCATAGTTGTGCAACAGTGATTACGTCACTGTCAGCGACCGGCGAGTGAGTGAGTAGTGTCCATAGACTGTAAATAAAAATGGACAGCGTTGCTCCGCCTCTTCCTGTTGTAAGGTTCTGAAGCCAAAAAATCCCGCTCCTGGACGCCACCATTGTGCAGCCAGAGCCTGTGAAGCCACGGTAACAAGCTCCGCCCTACAGCGTAACGTCACAAGACGCTGTGTGTCCTTTGAAGTTTCCCTCTACGGCGGCTGTGAATCAAAGGAAACCCAGGAGTAAAACCGCGTTTTTCAACCTCTAATAACTAACGAAAAATAAACTTTTCAGAAAAAAGAGGCCTTGGACACAAAACAGTCAAATACTAACTACATATCACCACAGCATACAGATGTGAGAAACATTCATACCACGTGTATTTATTTTTTAAAGTTTGACTGCAGCACCATTCAAATTAATTGGGGAGACGGATTTTTTGACCTATACTGCAGCCAGCCACCAGGGGGCAGACACACTGCTGAAAGCCTCACCACCAGGGGAGGATCCGGCATGCTTGGTAGTGTCCGAAATGTTGTTTTAACTTCGCTGAGTGAGTGCACTATATAGTCAACTACATCTAATTCACTATTGGAGGGAAACAGGAGTAAAACTCAAGAAACTTGGCGAGTGTTAAACAGCATTATTCAAATGAAAACTTTTATTACTTTAATTACTTATTAATGATTAATTACTTTATAAAAGATACAAATGTTATCATTGATAGGGTAACAGATATTGCAAATGAATTTAATGATTATTTTGTGAATATTGGATACAACCTATCAAAGAAGATTGTTGAACCCACGAAGAAGGATGATTTTCATAAATATATAATTAATAAAAAAATACTCATCAATGTTTATCAGTGCTGTCGAAGAAAAGGAAGTACTTGATATTGTTAAAAAACTGCTAAGCCAGGACACATTAGGGAGCCCCCAATGCATCTTAGTGCATACAGGCACCAATGACCTCCACAGTCTACACCGGAGCACTGCTGAGGCTATGACCAAGGTAGCTGAGAGGGCCTCCAGAGAGTTCCCGGACAGCAGGGTAATTGTTTCCACTCTTCTCCCCAGGACGGACACCCCTCCACATATCATCCACAAGATCAACATGGAGATCTCAAGGAACTGTGCATCCTTCCCAAACATCCACCTGGCCCACCACACCAACATCGGAACATGGGACCTCTATGATGGGATACACCTGAACAAGGCTGGGGTGAGAACATTCGCCAAAACATTGAAGGATGTTACCCTTGATCGCCACCCCAACAGCCTCGCCCACACAGCTTCTGCTCCCAGGGACTACAGACCACCGAGATACCAACAGGAGAGTCGGAGGACCTCTGCCTCCCACCCCCCTGCAGCACCACGCCCCCCTGCAGTTCCTCGCCACCATCCCATACCCCACCCCCTGCCCCATCCAGATACAGAGGACCTCTCCACCATCACCGACAGACCACGTATGCCTCTGTGATGAACAATCCTGCTCCTCTGCTATCGACTGCACCAATGACTGAACTGGGGGTGATCAAAGAGATGCTTCACACTCTGTGTAACAGACTACTACAAACATGAGGTATAGAGATGCTATAAGTGAGCTTATTTTGAAGGTACTAACTGCAAAGTAGTTGCTCCAGATTAGACTTTTCATCTGTTTTTTTTTGTTCATTATTTTTCCTCACAAATGAAATCCTTCAAAATAAGCTTTTGGAATATTCAGGGTTTATACTCTAACACTTTTGGTCTTAAGTCCACAGACCCTGATTTCTTAAATAATATAAAGGATATTGATATTTTGATTTTGTTAGAAACATGGTGTCGATCCAATACAGTGACTCAGTGTCCCCCAGGCTACGATGAAGTCATAGTGCCTTCAGTTAAGATGAAAACAGTACACCGTGGTAGAGACTCAGGAGGAATAATAATTTGGCTCAAGGTTAATATTACCAAACACATCACAATCATTAAACAAAGCAAAAACCACATCTGGCTAAAAATTAATAAACACATAGACATTTGCGAGGTAGATTTATATCTATGTGCAATATACGCCCCTCCATCAGTCACCATACCACGAAGAAGAGTTCCTCAGCTCCCTACACACAGAGATATGCCACCTTCAAGCATAAGGGAAAATACTCCTGTGTGGAGACTTTAATGCATGAAAAGGTACAGATCCTGACTGTATAGACCACACAGGAGATAAATATATATTCAAAGAGTCCCCTTTGACCCCCACACCTACAGCAATGAGGAACAACCCAGACAAAACCATGAACAGAAATGGGAAAGAGTTAATGAACCTCTGCAGGGCCTCCGGCCTGTATATGTTAAATGGTAGGATCAGAGGAGACAGTTTGGGACGTTTTACTTATAGTTCAGCTCTTGGGACAAGTGTTGTTGACTATGCCATCTCAGACATGGATCCCTCCTCATTCAGTGCTTTCACTGTTCAAACACAAACCCCCCTTTGAGATCAAAGCCAGATTAATATATACCTGAAAAAACACACGTGATATAGTATTAAGGAACAACCCAGTAAGCTGTACAATCTGAACCAATCATACAGATGGGCTCCAAACAGTGCTGAACAATTTTCATAAGCTTTGAATTCAATTGAAATAAGACATGCAATAAACACATTCAACTGTTCACACTACCACAGTAACTCTGAAGGTGTCAACAAAGCCACAGAAGTAATTAACAATATCTTCCAAAAAGCTGCATTAGATGCAAAGCTTAAAAAAAGTAAGAAACCCCACTGTCAGCACTGTAATCAAAAACCCTCTGAAAAACAATGGTTTGATAAGGAATGTAAAGACATGAGAAAACACTTAAGACAGCTATCAAACCAGAAACACAGAAACCATCATGACCCAACACTATTACATGAATACTCTGAACACCTGAAACAGTACAAACAGACCATCAGACAAAAGAAATCCCACTACACCAACAAAACACTGGAGGAGATTGAAAATGCAGTAGACCAGGGTCAGTTCTGGAACATGATGAACAGTTTAGAGACCACAAAGCCTCAACAATTAGCAATACAAGATGGATAAGATAAGATAAGATAAGATAAGATAAGATAAGATAAGATAAGATAAGATAAGATAAGATAAGATAAGATAAGATAAGATAAGATAAGATAAGATAAGATAAGATAAGATAAGATAAGATAAGATAAGATAAGATATTACTTTATTGATCCCCCGGGGGGGAAATTCAGTTGTTACAGCAACCCAGACATAAGTGCAATCAAGAAAGAAGTTTCAATAAGTAAAAATAAGTAAAAAATAAGTAAAAATAAAAATAAAAATAAAATAAAATAAAATAAGTAAAAATAAAAATAGATAAATAAAGCTAGAATACAATTTAGATTGGCAGGAGATATCTGGGGAAAACATTTTTGGGCGTATGGGTGACACCATCGTTCATTAATGCGTATAAAATATGTAATATATATAATATGTAATGAATATATATGTAATGTATGTGTATGAATTTTATGTGCTTTGGCAACAACATGTATTTGTTCATGCCAATAAAGCAAATTGAATTGAATTGAATTGACAGAGAGAGAGAGAGAGAGAGAGAGAGATAGATAGAGAGAGAGAGAGAGAGAGAGAGAGAGAGAGAGAGAGAGAGAGAGAGAGAGAGAGAGAGAGAGAGATGTGTCTGCCTGTCACAGCCTGAGGGACGCACCATCCCATGGGGTTTGATTTTGGGTGGAGGTTTTGTGAGCGCGCCTCATCGTGTGAGGACATTGAGATATGCTGTATAGGTGACACCATCGTTCATTAATGCATATAAAATATGTAATATATGGTTGATATGTATGTGATGAATATAATATGTAATGAATATGGTGTGTGATTAATGTATATATGGTGAGTGTAGTATATTGTGAATATATATATAATGTACTGTATGAATTCATGTGCTTTGGCAATAATATCTCGTTGTTCATGCCAATAAAGCAAATTTGAATTGAATTGAAATTGAGAGAGACAGAGACAGAGAGAGAGAGAGAGAGAGAGAGAGAGAGAGAGAGAGAGAGAGTTATTAGTATTACTGTAGTAATTATTATTTTTGTTGTTGTTAGTATTATTATTGTTATTTTTATTATCATTATTATTTTTATTATTCATATATTTTCTTTCTTCTATACAGCTCTGTTAGTTTAACATTGAATCTTATTATTCTGTAATTGTTTGTAATTTTGTGTTTTATTTCTTTTTAAGCTTTAGCAATGATTACGTTTGTTTTCCATGCTAATAAAGCCCTTTGAATTGAATTGAATTGAAATTGAGAGAGAGAGAGAGAGAGAGAGAGAGAGAGAGAGAGAGAGAGAGAGAGAGAGAGATTGTATCAGACTGTGCATATCAAACAGTTATCTAAAGAAGTGTATCATCATTTGTTTAATCTGCTTCTTCTGTCTTGCTTCATTTCAGTTTGTTTCCTCCTCTAAACTCAGTAGCACTACACTTCTTCCCAAAAGACAGATACAGCTGTTCCTCTTGTTTTCACTCTTGTTTACGTGTTCTCTGGTGCGTGGAAAGATACGAGCATGCGTAAAAGAGCAGCCGCTCTGTCTTTGTCACTTTCTGTCATTAAAGTGTCCACCGGTGCATGTGTTATTAGTCTAGCAGCCATTAAACTGGGACGAACAAGATGTCTGGGCTTCTGTGCTTTGAGTCACAAGACAGTGGCGTCTGTTTCAGAAATGTTTATAGGTGGAGGTAGGTGTAGTTTTGCAGGTTTATGATTACAGCTCTTACTTTCTCTGTCCCTCATACACACACATACACACATAGAATAAAGTGTGCATATCCGTCCCAACTATTCACCTCTGTCCCTATCAGTGTTGGAAATACTCTGGTTGCCTGGGTTTCAGGATATTCTGGGATGGTGTCCCACAGAGTGTAAATATAGATGCCACACCCTCTGGTTGAAATGCGCACGCACACAGGCGTGGGTTGAGTATTCATGTCCTTTCCTCTCTATGATATCTAAACAGAAATATCTCCCCTTTCCCAGTGTGACATCACACTCAGATAAAGACAATATTTATACTTTTTAAATACAATTTAGACCTTTCCTCTTTGAATATCCAAAATTCAACTTAATTTAGTACGTATTTCAAGGGTTTAAAGATGGGTATTTGTGTGAATAATGACACACCTTAGATGTGTACTCAGAAGCTTTGACAATTAAATCCCAAACAGCTGAGCCCTTTTTTATTTCCAGCACACATCTGTGACCTTAGTTCAACGTGCAAATTGCATTCCAACATGCAAAAAACTGTCAAGTTATCCGATCTTGTGCTGAACAGATTCATGCAGAAATAAATTGATATTGATACTTTGGGAGCGGTCGCATTTTTTGCATGATTACTGAGGCAATTGCTTATTCTATGCAGGATCCAAGGAGCCAGAGTCCATAACAGAGTAAGGCTATCAATGTTCCTGAAACAACTTACGGGACAGGCATACAAAACAGTCATCAACAATTTGGAATACAGGACAGGAATATCTCAAACAGTTTATACGCTGTCTGGGAATTGATTCTCTTACCCACTGTGTGTAATTTGTTGAACCAACTGTGTAACCTGAATGTTTACTTCTGGCAATGAGTTAAGAAAAAACTAAGTGTATTCATCCCAGTGATACTGCTTTGCTTTGTGTCTTCCTTTGAGCTGGAACATTTATGATTAAATAAAGCTAAATTTGGCCCTGATTGCTGACCAAAAACACATGCTAGTGTGCCACAGTAAAGGCTTATCCTTGTGGTTTTAATTGCTTTTCTAAGTAATTAAAACCACAAACTTCTACATCTTCTCTTTGAAAGCCTGTCAGACAACAAGTCTTTTCAACAGCTGCTGAATGAGCTGATTCACACAGACCGGCTCCACAATCACAACTGTACTTTGGCCTACAATGCCCTCTCTTTGAGCATTCACTGCTGCTCTGTTTATAGCAGGTCCAATGTTATCCTGGTGTTCGTGACAACGTACGATGTTGATGTTGTTTCAGTGGTGGTGATAAGCTACAGTAGCTGCCGGCTAACAGAGTCTCTTTCATGCACAGATTTGATAGATGAGGAGGTGCAGCCTGACTCACTGATGTTCACCTCTGCTGAGCATGCTCTATGAAAAAATGAATCTGCATAGCATGTTGGCTGGTTCGTTCTCACTTTGTTCCCAATGCTTGATACTGACAGAAGTTTGTCTTTACTCTTACTCTCTCTTTACTGAGAGGTTTGCATGTGAAATATTTTCCTTCACTTTGTGACTTATGATGCCATCAGTTTATCCTGCTTTCTAACTGTTTTCCACACTTCAAAATCTACCAGGCCTTTTATCAACTCCAATCTTTATTTCCTTTCCTATTGATGTTGCATGCCTCATTTAAAGTCAGCATCTTTCAGGGCCAGACACCTTTTCAGTGCATGGATTTGTGTTATACTAAGACAAACAGAAATACTGTTGATTTGAAAATGGAACATATTTTGAGTCTTGTGTCTAGGGGAAAATATGCTAACCAACTGGGCGCCTCTCCACCAGAGTGGAGGCACTGTGTACTTTCACCATGGTTCGAAATATGCATGGAGCGGTCCCACCACGACTTTTACTCTTTATTCATCACTTCAGTAAAACTCTAATGAATTTTCTCTTTCAAACTGCCTGTGAATGCTCCTAAAAATCGAATTAAGTATAAAACCACACTCAAAAAGTGCTTGCTCTGTGCGCTGCCCTGCCCAATTCTCACACCCAGCCAATGGAAAAACTCTGGGCCAAGAACACAGAGTGTTACGATGGCAGGAGCTGGCAGGCACTTTATTCATAGCATTGATGATCTCATGCCCTAGCTTCATCGGGGAATAAGAGACTATCTCACAGCAATGCTTGATGGGAATCAGGAAGCTCCTCCCTAAGACACAAATGCAGGAAGTGCCCACAGAATAACATCACTTTCTCTTTTTTTACTCTTTGTCTTCTCAACATCAGAGTCCATTTTTCCCTCTGACAATCCCACCCTACCTTTTCCTATCTCTTTCTTCTATTGCTTCCTCCCTTCAGCTCTCATTCTCTGTAATATCTCCGTCACTTTTGTTCCTTTTCATATTTCATTATTTCTCTTCATTTCTTGGCCAGCTCTTGTCATATCTGTTTTTGGAGAAGAATGTGTATACACAGCTCTTGGTGTTTGTTTTCACACCAGTGCTTGAAAAAAAAGTAGACTTTGTGCTTAGGTTACAGAGCTGCTAAATTCCAGAGCTGCCCTGGAGAAACCCATACCCCCAATACCTCTCTAGTTACACTATGGGTGTATGTGCATTTGGAGCACTGTTCACTTTGTGTTTCTGTACACAGATTCACGTGTATCTGCAGAAACATAGCTCTGATCTTCCTCTATTCAAAGAATCCCATTGTAGATGTCCTCTGAGTTTGATATAGCTAAACAGCTGTCTACATTTTAACTTTGAAGCTAAAAGTATCCCAGTACTCAATAGCACCACATCATGTAGAGCATACTGACGTCATACGGTATGGTATTTTGATGCATGTTTATAGTAATGCATTAGAAAAGCCACATTTGATTGATCTGATGTTTCTGCTGAACTGAACTTTTTTTGGGGGGTGTGGCCAAACTGGGGCACTGAAATTGCGGCACTGGCATTAAGTATGTCAGCACCTCAATATTCATGTTTTAACTACTACATGAAAGTACCAAAAGGATATCATATATTGTGTATAGCATTTAATTCTGCTTAGCTTGAATGTTGAAGAACCAAAGAAAAGATGCGACAAAATAAAATATGTTATATTGAAATGCAAAGAAAACTGCTTGCAGCCTGTTGCAGCACAATCCAAGTAGATTATTTAATGCAACTACTGCCTCCAACATAAAAAAAACACTAAATTATGGATTAAGATTCTGGGGTGGTCAATCAGATTTCAAGGTGGGGCCATGGCCACCCCTGACTATACCCTGGAAACACCCCTGCTCTTTGGACAGCATGAAACACAGCTATTCCTTGCTGATATATACCTGAGAACTCCTCTCCATTTTTCTCAAACAGATTGATAAAATAGCTGAGGTGACATTTTTTCTAGTCTGCAATGTCTACTTCTTCTGACTTGTCTACTGCCAGCTCAACATAATGCATGAAGTATAGCATTTAACACCAACTTCTGATTAAAGTAGATTTTGCAGTGAGCTCAGTTTTTTCAATGTCAAATTAAATGACAGAAAACTGCATAAATTGTACTTCTTGTTTGACTTTTTTTCATTGGCCTGAACTTCACTTAACATGTAAGACAGCTTGTGTTTGTCAGATCAGTAGAAAAGTGGAAAAAGGTAAAGTCTTACTTCTTTAAGGGACAACGTTTTTCCTGTTTGGACCAGATGTATAGGATGTGAAAAAGTGTGCCACAACCTGACTCAATTTAAGACTGGAACAATGGCTGGACAGATGTTAGGATTTGTATTTTAATCAAAAACTTAAAGCGGCATAGCGCTGAAAAGAAAAGCAGATGTGTCGTAACAAAAACTGATGGAAAGCTTTGGTTATTGTTATTCTGTTAATTCCATCTATTTTGTATGTCAGGGCAGATCAGCATGAAGACTAAACAAAACCCCAAACATGTGTTGTGCAGTCCATTACTCTACCTCTGTATAATGTCTTCTAGCCTCTTCCCCTGCTCCTCATCCTGTTGCAGCTGTTTCCGCCGTGCCTCTTCTTCGTCCACCCCCATTCCCTGGAGGAGCCACCGCTCTCGCATGGCTTTGGACTGAGAAGGGAACAGACACACATGTTTTACAAAGGGATACAAAAATGTCACTTTCTGGGAGACATTTTTAGGATAAATGAATTTTATTCATTTTGAAAAAATTGCACTTTGTGTAACATTCATGCTTTCCTAGCTTCAGTCCTCTGTTCTTAATGTAATGCTTTGTTAGATTTATCTGGGTCAGATTTTTGCAGCTTGTAAAAATCTTCAGCAACACCACAGTAGCTCTCAAATAACTCATCTTTTCTATCCATGCTGAGATATTCTTAGATATTACTAACAGCCAGTGGACCTCTATAATGGAGACTATTTGTGAGAGAGTTGTGAGATGACTGCCAAGCACAGCTACAACAAATAAATAGAGGCCCACACTCACACACAGATTGAATCTAAACTTAGCTCAAAACTCTCTCTCTCACTCACAGAATGGTTTAGCTAAAAATTAACCCCATCAGTCCAAGAGGACTACAGCAAATAGTCTCCATCATACCCAACATATAGAAAGGTATCTTGTTAGAGTAACATTTTTGTTGGTCTTAAATTGTTTGCTCCAAACCCAATGTGTTTACTTCAAGTCTGAAGTAACTCCAATATTTGTTTTAGGAATCCTCTACCTGCTTCCATTTGGGTCCCTTGTACTATCCTTGTACTTGTGTACTATACTCTTTGATGATTGTGTTGCTGTGTGATGAGACAGATGGCGTTTTTGGTTCCACAAACAGACCTCAGGGTACAACTGCTTTGGAATTTTAGGTACAGTACTATGGGGCGCCGTTTGTAAAGTTGTGCGCATTGAAAATAACAGCAACAATTCTCTACATTTAGCTCCAAAACGTCATAACAACATAGTGGGAATTTTTAAAAATCTGATTTTTTAAAACACATTTAGAGGAATATTTGTGATCTTCTTAATATGTAGCTTTTATGTTGGTACTTCAGCTAGGCAGCAGTACGAATATATGGGGTGCTGTTAGTACCAAAATAAAAGCTTCAAAAAGCCATACAGATGTCCCAACCATAGTCTGTCAGTACTGACTCACACAGATTATAGCCAGACTGTTGGCTGTAAAAATGTTAAAAAGGCAGTTTCGGAGGCCATAAAGAGATTTCACAACGCTCAGAGACAGAACTGAATCATCTATGGTAAAGCTAAGTTGCTATTGCTAAGTCTGTATTGCTTTATGAAGCTTTCATTTTAGTATTTCCGCTAGGCGGCAGTGTGAAATTGCATATTAGCCAAATGCAGTTAGCAAAATGAGACTATAGCTTATGTCTCCTGTTTCTCATTCTTGCCTCCAGAAAAAAGTTTCAAAAAGTCTCAGCTTAGTCTCCCTTTCAGTTCACAAGGAGATCTGGTCAAAATCTGAAATGATTCTCAGGTATTTCTCAAGTGCTGTGACTCCTTTTGAGCTCAGGTGGAGAAATCAGGGAGCTCTCTCAATCTAACCTCATCCCTTTGTTTTTGTCAGACTCAGTTTTTGAGTCTCAAGTTGAGCTCAGATGGAGCAAAGAAAGAGCCTGAGCTCATCTTTTCATGAACATTTATAGAGCCCTGCAAAATTAAGATTTCAATGTAATTGTCCACAAACTCACAATTCTCATTAAAACATTTGAACCACTTCAAAATCAGCTATTTAGATGTGAAATGATTTCTTCTTTGACTTCACAGTCTGGTCCTTCCTTTACAAGTCTGTTTGGAACAAAACAACTTCACAAAGATTTAGTGGATTTGAGAGAAATTGCAAAAGATAGAGATTTCATATCTCCAGGTATGACAGACAATTTATTTAAAATATGGGCCGCAAAAGGGCTGACCAGATTTAGCCAGATTATTATGATTAAAGAGGTGGATTCCTTTGGGCACTGGTGGCCTAGCGGTCTAAGAGCCCCACATACAGAGGCTACAGTCCTCGTTGCAGGGGTAGCCGGTTCGATTCCCGGCCGGTCGACCATTTCCTGCATGTCTTCCCCCGCTCACTACTCCCCACATTTCCTGTCTCTCTTCAGCTGTCCTGTTGCAAAAAGGCCAAATATATATCTTTACAAAAAGAGAAGAAAATGAGCCAGTAATGAGATCTCTCATTTAAGTCTCAAATAAGACTCATGTCATGGTCTCAACTATTTCTCCTAGTGAATTTTAGGAGAAACTAAAGAGAAACGAATGAGAACAATTTGAAACTTGAATGAGGATGAAGTGAGAATCTCAATTTTGTCTCCAGAGACTTAGAAGAGAAAGCCTTGAGCAGTAAAATTTTCCTCTGGGACATTTAACATTTAGATTTAACATTTAACATTTAGATTTAACATTTAAAATTTAGATTTATATTTAGCATTGGGATTTAACAGTGATTGTAACTTAAGTATATTTTTCACAGCAAATGAAGTGTTAAGAAGATCATAAATTTTGCCCTAAATGTGATAAAAAATATTGTTTAAAAACAATACACACTGTTTTTATGATGTTTTTGGAGCTAAATGTGAAGAGTTGTTGCTGTTATTTTCAGTGCACACAGCTTTACAAATGGTGCCAGTACAGCTGGTGTCTGAAGATGCATCAAAGTGTTGGTCTTACCAGGGAACAAGTATGTTACAGGCATTGTCATCTCTTGCAGTGTGTATAATAGAGTAAAAGTGCCAATCACTTCACAACACTGGGGGTCCTGCTGTTCTTCTGTGTATCTTAGATGTTTGCCAGATCTCTGTGTTAATGTCACCAATGTTTCCCCTTCATCTGGATCTCTGTTTTGTTACCACAACAGAGTCTGGCGGGAACACTGAGCTTCCCCTTTAGCTGTTTACTGTCAATCCATTGCTTGGCTCAGGGAGCAGTAGAGTTGACAATTAACAGAATCAACAGAATGAGTGCCTGCATATAAACACAATCTGACACACACACACACACACACACACACACACACACACACACACACACACACACACACACACACACACACACACACACACACACACACACACACACACACACACACACACACACACACACACACACACACAATGAGCTCTGCAGAAATTATTCCAAAGCATTTTACCTCCTGCTGTTAGAATGTCACAGAGAGGCAATTTGTTTATTTGTGAGTTAATGTGTGACTGCTGCACACCCACATTGTTAGGCTAAGGTCACACATGTCACACATCTAATTTTGAGAGTTGACACCCAGATATATTTGAATGAAACTCAAGCTGGCTGTTTGGCAACTGGACTGATAAATGTGTCATTTGGAAATCCAATTCTACCTTTGAATCAAAGTTTTAACAACATGACGACTTTGAGATAACTTACTAAATTTGAATTTATTTATTATTCTTTCATATGTGTACATGTACTTATGTGTGCATAAATATGTATGTGTATGATATTTTCCTCTTGTTCGATTAGTTATGTTCATACTGCTTATTTCTGTAAATGATCTGTCAATTCTAATTTTCTGTCTGTTTTGGGGGATATTTTTGTATTCATTCATTTTAGATTTGTTTATTTCCCCCTTTTTTATTTATTAATTAACTATTTATTTATTATTAAACTATTATTAGGGTTTTATTTATTAGATTTTTTTAATTTTGTCTGTTCACTTCTTTGTATCGTACTGTCATTATTTGTGTCTTGAGTGTTTGTAAAAAATAATTTCAAACCAGAAAAAAGAGGGGGTAACACTTTATATTAACTACACAATTTTAAGCATTAATTAAGCATTAATTAATACTTAACTCATCATCTGTAAAGCATTGTTCATACATTAATACTCATTTATATATCATGTACAAACACAGTTATAAATGTTTTATTATTCATGAATATGACTCTCTATAATGTGTTAACTAACTCTTTGTTCATACTTTATAAATGATGGATTCACCAAATACAAATGAGCTATTATGGTCATTATAAACCAGTTATAAACACATTTACAGGTTATGATTCTAACATTTAGTTAGGGTTAGTGAACACCTTATTACATAGCAAATTATGATTAATCAAGGTAGTCACAAAGGACTTATAAGCTGCTTGTTCATGGTTTTGTGAGCTGATCTAAAGTGAGGACTTGCTTTACAAAGAATTCATTAATGAGATTTAAGACGAGTAGCACCTTAAAACACAGAATCCAAGTTATTGTTCAGTTTTGCAGCTGCATTTTAACTTGTGTTTAAAAATGGTTTTATACAGCCAGCGTTTAAATGTTACTGTGTCTTTTTATATATTTGATATGTCATATTTTATTTGAGTGTTTCCACTGTGAGCACTTTAAGTTTGAGAGATTTTCTTTTTCAGTTGCAGAGTATTTTAAGTTCATATGAAGAGTTATTTTTATAAACACGGTTTTATACAGAGGTTGTTTCCTTTTAATAAAAACAAGTTTAAGTCCATGTGTTGTGTCTGTTTCCTTATTCTGTTGAATCAATATCTGTGACTTCTGTGTTTTAAGGTGCTGCTGGTCTTAAATCTCATTAATGAATTCTTTGTAAAGCATAAAAAGTCCTCACTTTAGATCAGCTCACAAAACCAAGAACAAGCAGCTTATAAGTCCTTTGTGACTACCTTAATTAATCATAATTTGCTGTGTAATAAGGTGTTCACTAACCCTTACTAAATGTTAGAATCATAACCTGTAAATGTGTTTATAACTGCTTTATAATGACCATAATAGCTCATTTGTATTTGGTGAATCCATCATTTATAAAGTATGAACAAAGAGTTAGTTAACACATTATAGAGTCATATTCATGAATAATAAAACATTTATAACTGTGTTTGTACATGATATATAAATGAGTATTAATGTATGAACAATTCTTTACAGATGATGAGTTAAGTATTAATTAATGCTTAATTAATGCTTAAAAGTGTGTAGTTAATATAGTGTTACCAAAAAGGGATTAAGTATTGCTTGTGTTTCCCTCTGCTAACATAACAAGATTGAAGACAGGCCCCCCATGTATAGTCTCTCACCAACTGATACTTTCCATTTCAAATGGGAAAAAAAATCTGAAATAAAGTTTTCCAGCTTGAATAAAGACAAACACACACAAATGAAATCTGGATTTGACCTCCCTTGAAAGAGAATTTGACTGGTTCTGATACCGCAAAGCTGCATAAATCTGCTCGTGTTGCACATCCATGTTGTTAGAACCCCTTTTTTCTTTTTGTTGTTGCAGTTTTGAACACTACAATTAGAAGTATGGACACCAAATATGCAGCCAGTTTCAGCAAGTTATTTAAATGTGGCAGTTTTTTCTATTCTTCAGTCTGACCTGTTCCAGACCTTGACCTTTGACCTCCCTGTGGAAGTGTTTCAAAGTACTACTGTACAAGAAAGTCTCATTAAACATAAATAACATTTTTCTTGACCACTTCAGTGGGCAACAAAGCAGAGAGAGATAAAGTTGTGTCGGATAATTGAGCGGTGCTCTGAGAACCGGGCATGCTCCCTGCTCTCTCCCACGCTGTTAAATAGACTTTCCATTTCCTGTCACACAACCACTCTGAGCTCTCTTAAAGGGGAGGTTTATGCTATTTATCAGAAACTGGAAGAACTTGTTTGGAGCTTACCAAGCATTAGAACCTGAAACTACATAGCTGCAAGAGAGAAAATCAGCCATTTATTAAGGACTAAGCAGAAAGTGTGGGGTAAGGTTAACTTTTCTCAGAAATCACTGAGATGTTTACACTGACCCAGTCTCAGATCAACGCCTCCATTCTGAGGGGGTTGAATCAAGAGGCAAAGAGGTCCTTATCAAATCTCAAGGCTCCAGTCTCCATTTCCTCTCCCGGGCCACTGAGTCTCAGGAGAGGGGACTACAAAAGCTGCTTCATGCTGCCTGGCTGTGTGGCTCTGAGAGGTAATGGCCATTAAATGAGCCTGTGTGACCAGATGCTGATAGCATCTGGATTTCAGGCCTGCTGGTGTTGTCTGCAAGTCATATACAGGCTCTGTCGGGGCTTTCTGATTGTCAGTGGGTGATAGTAATATTGGAGGGCACTGGTGTTTCTTCTTTTCAGTTCTTTCTGGGGATATGTGGTTAAAAAAGATTGTCACCTTTTAGACTGAAACATTTAAACCTGCAGGTATTTCTACTTTTGTTGTCCACCTTTAGAGGCCAAGTAGAAGGCTAGTGGTACATATTATGTCCTTTCCTCTGCCGCAGAATGGGGCTACCAGAGTCCAAGTGGGGTGCCTCGGCTCCCTGGGAATTGAGACCCTTCTATAAACAGTCTGTCTCCATCTTTCTTCCCCTCGCTTCCTGTCATTGCTCTATTGCCAACTTTCTAAAAAACACATAAAATGTAATAAAGAAAACATAAAGTGTCTTAGAAAAGAAATAGAAAAGCTTTTGTTGCAACATTTTCAGCAAGGGAAAGAAAGTACAGCAACACATCATGGGAGGAAAATGCTGCATATAATAATAATACATTTTATTTATAACGCACTTTTCATTTCCAGAAATCTCAAAGTGCTACAGGCACACAGTAAAAACAAACTTTTAAAAGCAGTACTTAAAATCAGTTAAAAGCCTCTTTAAAGAGGAAGGTCTTTAAATGTTTTTAAAAGCATCCACAGTCTGTGGGGTTCTGAGGTGGCTGGGCAGGGAATTCCACAGACGTGGTGCAGCAGCACAAAAGGCCCGATCTCCCATGGTCCGGAGCTTGGTTCTGGGAGGGTGGAGGAGGTTCTGATGTGGAGTGCGTGAGTTCCGGGTTGGGGTTTGCTGGGTGAGGAGTTCTTTTAGGTAGAGTGGAGCGTTTCCATAGATGCACTGATGGGTGATGAGTGCGATTTTGTAGTTGATTCTTGCGGGGACGGGAAGCCAGTGAAGTGTGCGGAGTACTGGGGTGATGTGTTCGTGTTTTCTGACTCTGAGTAGGATCCTGGCTGCGGTGTTCTGAATTAGTTGGAGTTTGTGGAGATTTTTGATGGGGGTCCTGATGAGGAGGGCATTGCAGTAATCGAGCCTGGAGGAGATGAAGGCGTGGACGAGCTTTTCAGCGTCAGATACGGTGAGGGAGGGGCGGAGTTTGGCAATGTTCCTTAAGTGAAAAAAGCAGGATTTGGACAGGTGTTTGATGTGGTTGTCGAATGTTAGGTGAGGGTCCAGTCTCACACCGAGGTTGGTGACAGCAGATGAAATGGGGATAGATTGTCCAGAAAAGGTGATGGTGGTTATGGGGGATGATTGGACCTGGTGGGGGGTGCCAATAAGTATGGCTTCGGATTTGGAGCAGTTTAATTGAAGGAAATTTTGGCTCATCCACGCCTTATAAGAAGGTGACGGATGATTTTCTTTCTGCAATGCAGCAGTGATTGGATAACCACAACCTTGTAGTCTATAGAACAGTTACAGAAGTGTTATATGTGATTTAATAGGATTATTATATTTCCTAAAGAGTTACAAAGGACAGTTTTAAGAAAGTATGATGGAACGGAAAATAAAATAAACAATAGCAAGTGGTGGAAATTAGAGCAGTTGGAGCCTATGTTACTTTAAAAAGACTATTTTTTCCAGCTTGGCCTGAACTGTAGAAACCTGGACTCCAAATTATTATCAAACCGTAGTGTACAGCTTCATTAATGGTTGTGCTGCAGTTAATTGTTGCTTTAATGGCCAGTTCGTATGGCTTTAATTACTGTTTCTCTTTGGTTGATATTTTTCCATAAGTGGGCGTTAAGTAAAGGAAAACGCCAAAAAAGTAGTAATTAAAAATATCACATATAAGGTAATTCATGCCAAATGTGTTTAAAGGCTCTAATTGGAGGACGGAATGTATTTTTATTGCAAATATTACAGCTTGCTACCATAGCTATTTGTAGTATAATGGGTACCCACAGACATTTCCCCTCCCACGCTGCGTCTGTGCAGCATTGAGGGCTACAGGATTTCCAGAACAACTCCTCATAGCCTTCACCATTGTAGTGTAGATTTTCTTTTTTCTTCACCTTTTTCTCACAGCACATAAAAACTTGTAATAATAGAGCTGAATTCAGAGTCTTCCTTGTCGTAGCAGAATATTTTGTTGGATTTAGATTCAGCCTCAATGAAGTACATTATGGCTGAATCTACTTGTCTCCTGCTGACAGGGTTGGTGTATATTTTCCTTATAAGGTTAAGGGACTATTTTTTGATTGGTTCAGAGGTTCAAAAACTCCATATGACTCCTGAAAGCTGTCCATTTTTTCAATCTCACAATCTGTCCCTGCATTTACATAGCACTTACAATTTGAACGTCAAATTAATATTTACTTGAAACAAAATCTTGGCTTACCAGCAGCGTCTGGCAGTGATTATTAAGGGATATGTTTATGTGTGTTTGGATTCAAGTGTTTTTTCTGGAGAGAAGAAAACAGCCAAGCCTGCCCTGCTTGGCCACGGCAAACTGCTTTAACAGGCCTGCACACCAGGAGCTCTGAGAGTTGGATGTTTAGATGGAATCAACCACTACCTGTCAGCCAGGCACAATTATCCATGCATATTGGCAATTAAAACCCCATGCAGGTAGGTGTAAAAGCAGTTTGCAGGACCAGAACAAAACTGTAAAGAGCACTGTGTCTCTATAGCACTTAGGGTAAAGCAAGGCAGGGCCTAAGTTAAAGAAAAGAACAATAAGGATTGAGTTTGAGATAAACACAAGGTTCTTGTGCTGAAAGAAAGGATGAGCACTCAGTGAAGAAACCCACCCCTCTATGCCCTTTACTGAAGAGCTTAGTAGCCTACCCCATGGTTCCTGATGTCCCCCAAAGCCTGAGATAGAAAGGACAGATGGGCAGCGAGACCCAGCACATCCCTGGGGTTATCAAGTGGGAACATCCCCTCTCTGATGGTTCATTTAGTCAGGCCCACAACACCACAGAGAGGCTAAACAGTTAACTCTGGCGTCCCAGAACAACCCCCCTCAATGCCAGCACTGTCCATCATTCCCACTAGCAGAACACCCTAATTTAATAACCCAATCCAAACAGTAGTGCCACGTTCAACAGATTCAGGCTCCGTACATGCAAGCTCCAGGTAGTGACAACACTGATACTATCTACTCTACCACCTGGCCTCTAGTAACCCCCTCCACCCAACAAGAAGGACTGAGTAGATGAATAGGTTTCACACCTGCATCAGTAAAGCTTTCATGGAATCCTCATTGAGTTCTTTGATCCATTAACTTCAGACTATAACCATCCTGCTCCTCTTTACCTCATACACTGACCTCATGTTGATCTAACCTTAAACTCAACCCCATGGATAGAAGATGTGAAATACTTTGTCAAAGGGCATAACATGGGATCTCATGTTATGAAGCCTTGTGTTGTATTGGAGTATTTTCCCTGTGTGACTCCCGCACTTTAACCCCTACGAATGATCTAAATACAACACCGCTAACTGTTGTAGAAATTCCAGGTTTGATGATTAACAGCAATCTTTTCATAAAACTGGATTTAACACCTTCACCTATTTTCTTTTGGTAATTGAGAATACACACAGACACACTTACTCACACAAACACACTCTCAAACCAAACCAACCTTGAGATGCTGCAGTTGTAGCACCAGGTCATCGAGCTGCCCTCTTTTGTCTTCAATCTCATTTTGCCGTTTCCGCTTCTCCTAGAAGACAAAAATCAGAGGGGATGAAAATCAGATCTTTCCTCCTAATCAGTCATTTTGTAAATCTTGTGAAAGGGAAAATAGCCTCAGTGGGTTTTAATATTAGAGAACAGTGGAATAAAAGAATGAGAATGAAGATGCACTGATGTACACTGCTGTATTGATTTAATGTTTCAGTGTTAATACTCATCATCTGCATGCAAGATCCCTTTGAGACAATTCAGGTTCACATGTAAATAATGAGGGTGAGCAGCACTCAAAGCTCTGAAATAGAGTTTGCTGTCAACTCTGTTTAAATGTATGTATTACAGAAGGTTAATCTGAGGTTTTCCTGCCTCCAGTTTTCTAATAAAGCAAATCAAAGAAAGAAATTCGATCTCAACTTGTCCTAAAGATTTACTTCGACATGTTTTACCAGATTTAACAGAATCAAAAAAATGTTACAATGTACTACTCCCATGTTACTGCAGCTGCAAACATTCACTTCATTGAATCCATCTCTTCAAGGGGAGAAAAATGATGGTGTACGCATGGAAGGAAGTGAAGTATTACAGGGGTTGAAGGTCAGGGCTTATCTTGGATTCAGGCAGGTCAGGGTCTACAGGCTATCTGAAGGGGAAGGATTAGCCCTCGAAGCCTCTAAGTGGCACTGTGGTTGAACTTAAGGTAGAGCGAACAATCCATAACTTTGCATGGGAATTAAGCAGGCTGACGTTTGGAGGCTGGGCCTGACCCACTGTGAGTGGGAGTTATACATGAAAACATCCTCACTGAACTGAGTCAATGTGGAGTCAGTATCTTTGATTTGCTATGAGAAGATGCATGGGAATAAACTGTAAACAAAAGATCCCAGAATAACCCAGTTTGGGGTTGAAGGCCATGATACACCATGGATGTGTATGTAGCTCTCTCTCTCTCTCTCTCTCTCTCTCTCTCTCTCTCTCTCTCTCTCTCTCTCTCTCTCTCTCTCTCTCTCTCTCTCTCTCTCTCTCTCTCTCTCTCTCTCTCTCTCACTCTCTCTCTCGGAGGTGAATAATGGTTCCTGGGATGTTTCTAACTGGCTAAGTATAACCAGTCAAACCCCAAAATGTGGATTTACACATGACCACATCTCACAGAGAGTTACAGATCTAGAAAGAGTCACTCAAGGAGCAGAATTCAGAAGAGAGGAGCATAAAGATGAAAAAACAAAAAGGAACGAGCTGGATGAAATTGCAAAGCCCAAAATGTACTATAAGAAGTTGTGTATGTAAATGTTTGTGTGTCAGAAAGACAGGAGAAAATGTAGCTACATTCTAAACAGAAAAAAATGGAGGTAAAAAGGAACATTTTCAAGCTCAGGTTTAAGAAATTGTTCCACTAAATCATCACTTCTAGTTCAAGGAATATTCCTTGAACAAGAACTGCTTTTTTCTGTTACATCAAGGCACTATAACAAATTTATGAAATAGCTGTTTTTTTCCCTGTAATGTCCTAGGAATTTTCGTGAGTTCTGATCCCCAAAGTTGCTCTTTCACACATGTCCATGACAGCATGAATTCTTCTCTGTCAGACACACGGGTGGTTGACAGGGGTGGGGAACATGACATCAAAAGCATACTGCAGAAGCCACAGCCCACAGTGTAATGTTTACAAAAAGACTGAGGATGAAGTAACGCTGTGATGACAGCTTTTACATCCATATCAATGCAACGCACAAACTGAGGAATGTGCAGACATCTTATTCCAATAATTCCCCTTCTTTAACCTTCTTCGTCATTTAACTCATGCTGTTGCTTTTGCAAGTTTGCACTAGTTGCATGATAGAAACATCATCACCCTTGCCTGCTCGCTTATTATTGCTACTTTCAGACATCAACCTGACTTAATGCAAAACATGTACTTGGTGAAAATTCTGGGCAAAGTCAGGGTGAAAATGTCTTACTTTGAACTATCACGTGCATCACACCCCGAGAAGTTTTGGAAGTTTTTAGGAGTTTCATGCGTGTGTGAACACAAGAATACATACATACATACAAGGTGGCCATGATACTCAGAAGAGGCAAGGCTCTACCCTGCAAGCAAGAAAGGGGCTAATATATCAGCCTGTCACCCTTACTTTGCACCTCTTTAACCTGCCTTTTTCTCAAATTACAAATTGTTTGGTTTAATTGATTTTAAGAAGATCACATTTCTTTGTTTTTGCGAGCCAAAGGCAACCAATCCATTTTATCTTTCAGGGTATATTTTGACAACTTTTAAGCTTTGATCTTTAATACATGGTAGAGATATGAAGAGGTAAGGGTTGGCATCTGATCTCATGGTCCAGAACACTGTGGTCCATAGTCTGCATCATAGACTTTAAGGTGCTTTAAAGCACTTCTTGTTTTGTCAGTTAGTTTGGAGGAGAACTCGTTGCTCAGGCTGTTCAAGCAAGAAACACACTGAGTTTGATGCATATGTGCACACAGTTTGTCTTATAATACATGTAAACATGTCTTCCCTGAAAACAGGGACAGTACAAAGATCCCTCCTTTCACAAAACCACAGCACTTAAATGCTAACTGGAACTTCTTGATTTCATCAGTCTCGCTGGGTGAACGCATCACAAAGCTTGTACACAGACGGTCAAAACATCTGCTTTCAACCTGAGGTCATCTTTCCTCCCTCTCTCTCTCTCTCTCTCTCTCTCTCTCTCTCTCTCTCTCTCTCTCTCTCTCTCTCTCTCTCTCTCTACTCCTCTCTGTCACACACATGTATTACCACACACACCACAACAACCTACACAGCAGCAGTTCCCATGGCTTGTGAAGCAGAGTTGGAGAGCCAGCAGAGGAATGGTCACCAGATGTCAAGGGCATGTGGTCGAGGAATGGGCAAAACACACACACACTCTCACAAGAGCAAACACACATCTACAGAAACACACAGTCACAGGTAGGACTTTGTATGCTTAGATAATAAGAGACTTGTGTGTTCTCAAATAAAAAAAAAGGGAAGTTGTATGTATTCACTGTAGGAAAATCCTTACATCTAGTTTCAATGCCAGATGGTTTCCATGATACGTTCCACACATTAAATGTAATGACCATACGTTTTTAGTCCATGCAAAAAACACAGTAACCTATTGTATAGTAAATATGATAATTTAAATCAGTGGTTACTAAACTGTCCTCATGACTCTTGCAGACAGACAAAAGCTCTATGGCAAATAACACAGACTCCTCTTTTATTTCCAAAGGAAACACTGCGGGGGTCCCAGAGCGGAGGGATGTGGAAAAAGACACACACATAAGGAGGGGAGTCAGTTCAAGAACAACAAGAAAAGTGAACACTGTACAGGTGTACAGATGAAGAAGTTTTATGCAGCTTTAAAATCTTTTTGAAATCCTTTCTTATCACAAAATAAAGATTTAATCTGTGTTGAAAGTCTGAATACAGTGTAACTCATAAGGGATATTAGACTGAAGTGTTAACTCTGGTTGCTGCTAGTGTGAGAACTTCTGGAAAAAATGGCATGACAGGAAGTGACTAAGAATTCACTGATGGTATGCTGAAGTTCTCAAAGCATAGTTTCCTCAACACACATGGATTAGTGCAAAGGAGATCAAATGACAGCACAGGCAGTTTAATAAATGCTTATACAAAGGGAGTCCAGTGTAAAATGTCCCTCAAATATCCCCTATATCACTATTGAAATGTCTTTACAAACTATTTCCAACTTTAATACTTAATATTAACATCTGGAAATCTTTTTTTAACAAGCATTGTGCTTCTGTACTCTTCTGCATGTAATAAACTTAATGGAGAGCTGAAACTGTGAGGACCATTCAGCTCTCTGGGGTCACAGAGTTCATTAAAATGATGCTGGATCAGTTCTTTAGTGAGTACTTCTCAAAAGCAGAAATTAATCAGCTGGAGGGATAATCACAATATGCAAAAATAATGATTGAAAATGCTGGCACAACAAAACAAGTGATTAAAAAAGTTGAAATGAATCTCAGGCCTTGTACAGTTTGAATTGACTACAAAGGAACCCGGAGCCAGACTGCTCACTGTATCTCCCCCCAGAACACACATCCTCCTCCTCAGGAAAATATGTTGGCATTCTTGGTCACACACTCATGACTTCCTACACTCTGACTCACTGAGTGTTTGGCCCGACTTGGCTTTCTGCTAACAGTCTTCATGAAGAGGACTTCACTTTTCCCACTTCTGCTGACACCATCAAAATGTGGACTCTAATGCACTCATCTGTCTTAAATGTCTGAAATGAGTGATGAGTTGTAGATCCACAAGCCAACCACAAGTCACAAGAACTGGGGCAAAATTGTAACCCACTCTTCCTACATGGTCAAATTTTTGGTGAGGGTCAAGGCTTACAGTATCTGATCAAACTTCCTTTTACTTGTGTTTAACACAACAAACTCTTACTGTTACTCTATGCTGTTATCATAAGAGAAGACAGATTACAAAAAAAAATATGAAAGCTATCAGCTGATGTCCCTAACTGTAACTTTATAGGATTTGAGGATGTTTCTTGAAATGCATTTGCTCAATGTTGCCAGTTTTGAGCCCCTATAGATTCTAAATGGACTCTAATCAATACCAATAGATGCTGCCATAGACGTCCTCCTGCTGTAGACGTTCCAGACTCCAGCTGATAGGGACGTGCTGGACTCCAGCGGCAACATCTACTACTACTACTACTATTTGTCTGTCTCTTATTCTCCTCTATCCCTCTTTCCAACCCCAATTCAGTCAGCAGATGTCTGTCTAACATGAGTCTGGTTCTGCTCGAGGTTTCTGCCTGTTAAAAGGACGTTTTTCCTCGCTGCTGTAACTAGCTAAATACTGCAAGGTGCAATGCTCATGGTGGATCAAGATGAGATAAGATCGAGTCTTATCCTGTCTTGGTGTTGGGTCTCTGTTCATAATTTGACATAGAGTGGTCTAGACCTGCTCTGTTTGTAAAAGAGTCTTGAGATAACATTTGTTGTGATTTGGTGCTATACAAATAAAGATTGATTGATTGATTGATTGATTGATTGATTGATTGATTGATTGATTGATTGATTGATTGATTGTATAGAAGCTTAGTCCTGTACTAAAGCTGCCGGTGTGTTTTGATATTTCCCGGGAATGACTTGGCTGACACGTTGTACTGTCATTTGTTTGTCCAAACAATACCGTTTACTGTAGTTGTTGAAATAACAGGTCTTAGGCGAAACTCTGGTTTGCAGCACAAAACAATCCATTTATTGAATCACCGTACGAAGTGTTAGACAGCGTCCACAAGTTTTCATTCATTGCATGTACAAACAATTTAGACGCGGTTCTCCATGCCGCCTGCCGACGCAGCGTCACAGCATCCAATGTAACAACGTGACAAGGCAACAACATGACAAGGCAACAACGTAACAACGTGACAACGCAACAACGTAACAACGGTCAAAAACCAACTGCCCTTCCGGGTCAAGACACACATTTGATACCCAGGCGGTGAAGTATTTTTATAACTGTGCCCTTAATGAGCAAAACGATGACACCTTGCGGCACAATAAACAATGTGTTTCAGAGCTTGACTCAAAACATGAATCTGGCTCTTACAGATTGATTGATTGATTGATCGATTGATTGATTGATTGATTGATTGATAACAATTAACTCAAGAGGGGAATATCGGTAATACAGAAGAGTGTAAAACACCAGCATATCAGCAAAGAAAATTTTAACTAAAAAGAAGGAAAGGGTCCAAAAAATATCACATTGTTTGCAATATCTATCTTTCATTTATGACTTTGAGTATAATATTGAAGGTTTTGAGTCACTCAGGCTAAAAGGTAGTAATATTTTGTAAAAAAACAAACAAAAAAACATTCATCAAATATTGGGACAAGTATAGATACAAATACAAACCCATCTATAAACAACATTTTGTCCCCAGGCGAAATTATAATGTGTAAAAGCTGTGATGTAACATGATTTCAAGTTCTAGTGACGTCAAGATTATCAATAGAAGTGAGCTACAGATCTGATTGGTCACATTCAGCACATGCCAACACACCCAGCTGAGACATGTCACAGTGGAGATCATCTTCCACTCAGCAGCCAGCCATACCTGAACGCTTAAAGGACACAAATTGAAGTGGCCCAGCAGTTTAAATGTCATGAGTTTGATTCTTTACCTACAGAGCAAGAAAGATGTTACCAGATCATACCAAGATGCGACCTCCAACACAACACAACACCAAAGTGCCAAAAAGGTCGTTTCATGAGTGACCACATAAACTGGCAGATAGATACTTATGAAGTCTTGCATCAAAGTATTTTTATCATAAATAGCTGCAAGCTTGGTGTCACTTCAGCTAACTCAACTACTGGCAATGTTTATGTACAAGTGCCATATGGAGATTATTTTTTTATCCATATAGGACATAACATCATCTGTAGTGCACTTAAGTTCCCTATTCGGACGAGGGGAAAAATAGTACTTTGCTTTTGTTTGTTAGCTTATTATCCCATTTGACCCTGTAACAAAGAGAGTGGGCTGTATTTGTAAAAAGACTAGTAATTTTCTGTTACCAGAATCAGTTTTTTTCCAAGATTAATCAGACTAATTCTTTGAGAAACAAGATGGCTAACAAGTTCATTCACCAGCTAATAAATAAAACAAACGCTTAGACCACAAAACTTTTAGAACTTAGTGTTTGCTGACACTTGCTCCTCTCCAGAGCCACTTCTATCTTCAAGATACCCTCACTTCTGGCTCAAGACAATTAATATTGTGATTCCAAAAATGCTTAACTCTGGCTTCAACAAACCAATGAATAGCTACCTTTATCTGCTTTACAGTATATGGCGTATACTTATGTTGACAGATTTTAGTCAGTCCACAGAAATTCAGCCCACAACTGTTATTTTTGCACAATTGAAATGCCCATTTTCCCATTAGTCCTCCAGCGACAATGCTAATTTGTAAGGTCAAGAGTTAACATAATGCTAACTTGGTAGCTCCTTAGGCAATGTTGGTGTCAATGAATGCAAATTTAGCACATTTCTTAAATGTCTGAAATGCTGAGGTCATGCGATAGCAGCAGGTGTTGCTTATACTCACCATGCCTATGATATAATGTGTACCTCTGCATGTACATAACACAAACAAACAAGACAGTGCTCTGCCTTAACAAGCCAGGGTGATCAGCAACAAGGAGGAAAATAAGACAAATATTGCATGGCATTTTCTGTCCTGTCACTCCGCATTGTTTACTTTCCAAAAACACTCGAATGTCATGAAATGATTTCGAAACCAACAGTGCCCACTAGAGCTGAATTCCAGCCTTTCCTTTATGTCCCTGTAAACTCTGACCCCACTCACTGGTTCACACACTTAAGGCATTTACACACAGACACACACACAAACAGGGCAGAATGTCCAGCATCGCCAAGACAGCTGCTGCTAATTTTAGATGGCATGTACTGCATGGCGTGCCCCAGACCCCCTGCAACCCAACAAATCACACACCCCCTCCCCCCCTCAAACTGACTTTGCCCCAAGCAAACTCCCCACCCCCCATAAACTGCTGAAGTCTGGAAACCAAGCCTCCCCTTTCCACCCCTGCTTCTTCAGGATCCAGTGTGCTCAGTTGGTAGTAAGAAACACTCAGTCTGACAAACATTAAAGGTTCATTACAAACTGAGGTAGCCTATTCAATTATCTTATTCAAGCTGTCAAACCTCAACATATACTAAAGCTGACATGATGACTGACTCAGTGTAATCCTACTTTTGAATTTTGGTACAGCGGCACAATCCTTCTTTGTCTTAAGGTCAACTGGACGCTACAACACACACCCAATGCTATAATAAACCTAAAGATGGCAAGCATCTGTTATATCCGTGAAAGTCTTTATTTGGCTGAATAAGTAAATCCAGGGAAGGAAAGCTGCATTCAGACTCAGATAAAGCACATGGAAACCATTACAGGTAAGTGTCTTATTAAGTCAGACTCATGTTTAATTGTGAGAAAATAACACAAAGGGATCAACAATCTTTTACAGAGGTTGTTTAATGCTGCTTTTGTTGGTCTAAAACATACCAGCAACAGTTGGCAACCAGTTATCTAATTTACATTGTCTATTGTAGTATGAAAACAAAGATAGCTAATGTGTAACAAGCTGCTCTTAAGCAAACCATAAGAACTCCACTATAAAAGGCAAAGCCTACAACATGTTGTGATAGCTTCATATTAGTGTAATGTGCGAGCTCACAGTAACATTCCAGTAACAGGTATTTGACTTGGAGCACTGAGTAGTTTAATAAAACTCAAGCTCAATGAATCACATGTAATAAGGGCACAAAATTACAGCCTTAGCTGGAAGAAAACACTTGACAGCCTCAATATAACTTTCTAGTGTGATTTCAAAGAATTAGTGCTGCTAGCATTTCACTTCTTAAGTGAGTTAACTGCACAAACTGACAAGGCCTACATGCAGCCCAGCCCCCAACTCTATTTACCTCTCCTTAACGCAGCCCATTACTTGGCCCTTCACTGCATGCCACAGCCACAAATCTCTGCACATGCCAAGGTCTAGCTAAAGCATCCCCCTCTCCTTCACCCTGCAAAGCTCACTTCCCTCTGTTAGCACTCACTAAGTGAATCCAGAACACTGACCAGCTTCCAGCACAACCCTGATATACACCTATTACCACAAAGAGATCATCCAAAGAGATCAACCTGTGGTCTAATACAGTAAATAAAATGAAGTCATAACTGAGTATGAGTCCTTTAGGATTGTTCATAATATTCATAAAGCACATAGATTTAGCTTCTGAGCTGTGGCTAATCTTTCTGCAATAACACATCTCTGCTCCCTGCAGCCAGCAGCTCTCCTCATCCTCCGTCTTTCCTGCAAACCCAAACACACAGCCATCATCTCGCTCCTTATGCACCGCTTCCTAATTCCCCTCAGACTTGGCCCCAGACAATCTGTGAGCTTGTGTGCATTTGTGTGTGTGTGTGTGTGTGTGTGTGTGTGTGTGTGTGTGTGTGTGTGTGTGTGTGTGTGTAAAGGGGGGCAAAGAAGAGTCTGAAGGACTGAAGTCATCTGTGTAAACATATCACAGACACTCCACAGAAGTCAGGGAATGAGTGCACGCGAAGGCACACACCTGAATATGTATTTTTCCATAACATCTGTGGTTTGCAGCCCACATGGGCAACAGCTAATTAGTAAGACGAGGCACTCACCATTCAGTGGCTGATCTTAAAACCACATGCAGGGTTCTGGTGAACGCTCACAACACAGACGTACACAAATACATACACACACACACACACACACACACACACACACACACACACACACACACACACACAGAGAGTTTCTGGGGAGTCCTGACCAAGCTGATTCCAAAAATGCTATAATTATATGTTAATAATATACCAAGTACAGATCGGGGTTTAACAACATGACATCACAACTGTTTCCTAATCTAGTCAATTAGTAGCCATGGAAACCTGCATTGCTGGCAGCTAAAAGACTAATCACTATCAGACTGTGGGAATCTCTGTCTGTTTGTATGTGTGGTAGACAAGAAATGCCAATTGACAAACCAACATTGATTAAACACTGGAAATTGTCCCCGTCTTTCTTGTAGCAGATGATTTATGCTCTTAGTTATAATGAAATAAACCAATCAGTCATACCATTTTTCCCAGTTACATGGAACTTTCTGTGGCAAATCTGAAAAGAATAACATTGAAGACGCATCAAAGAGTTTGGTTAAGTTTAACACATAGACTGTATGATTAATGGATGTAGTATCCGTGACGTCACCCATCTGTTTCTGAAGCGCTGTTTTGAAGCCAATCTTCGATGGGAGTTATATTGGAAATGCTGAACTCAACCTAACTTCTGTCAAGCTAGTGTGAGGTAAAGATGCTGGCTTTGAGCCTCCTAGCTAACAGCTACAGTGTTCCCACCTGTCAGTGAAGTCAGTCATGTTCTTAAATGGGCAAAACTCATCATCTTAATATCTTCTGAGCTGTTGCGTATTTACCCCCCCTCCCTACAGTGTGTGCCAAACTAGCTACTCACATCCAAGCCTTTTTTGAACCAGGCTGTGAACATGTTTATTATTGCTGCAAAGATCATCTTCTTTGAATTGGTGTCTATGTGGTTTCTGGTGATTTTGCAGCCAGCCTCAAGCGGATGCTTAATGAACTTCAATTTATAACACTTGGGCTTCATATATTGAGACCGGAGGTCACTGCTTGGTTTAACATAAGTTATTATTGGGGGAAATGCAGTAAAAAAAAAAAAAAAAAAACTACTGTGCATACATTTTAAGATTCACATACAAGGTTTTTCCCTCTCTTGCTCCAATTCTGAATAATGTATATAATAGAATAACCATCAAACAGACAGACATACTGTATGCTTACGGTGTTGATTCATCTAAATCTGAATGAGAAGTAAATACAGTTAATTTGGATTCTTTTGAAAATTAAATGGAGGAAATTGAGTCACTTCAACTGAGTTGATTTAAGAGAATTTATTTCATAACTGCTGTGATTGAGCAGAAAAGTATGTCCCCCTTCCCGAAAATGCCAAAAAAATAGGCCCTTGTGATTCACAGCCATTAATGCCATTCTTTATTCATGAGCCACATAGCACACAGACCTGTCTGCATGAGAAGTGAACATTATACTGACAGTCATCTGCTACCTGACAGTCATCTTTTTGTTCTGCTTGATTAAGAAATTACAGCATAGCACTGATGCCTTAAGTCTGTACTTCAAGTCAAATCTGACTCAGATTCAGTAGTAGCGTGTTTACACTCTGATGCCTAGCCTAACCTTTGGCCCTGGTTTTGAAAGAATCTTACAATTTTGCCCTAGACATGCTAAAGTATTGATGAGGTCAGACACTGATGGTGATGACAATGAAATCTCAGGATATCAATAATTGATGGAATCATTAGCATGTCAGCTGCAAGCCGGAGACACTGTAAGTGTGTGTGTATCCACTGTACACCTCGCTTCAGGGGTGTGGATATGATTTTCCAATGATACAGAAAAAGAAAATAGAACGTTTCTTTATCTCTGTTCAAGACAATGTTATCTAGTTTTGGCACCTTTTGATTAAACAAACTTTGTCATGGTACAAAAAAACTAGTATTCATCCAACTGACTCAATGCATTTGACCAATAGTTAGCTGAGGTTTTTAAAAATCCTTCCCTTACTTATTACATGTCCAACTAATCTGTCCCCAGCTTCTGTATTTACAATGGACCGGAGCTTGTTGGCTGTATCTGAGGCCGTCAGAGTGCTCAGCTGCCTCAGAGACTTGTTAGTACTATTAGTGTAATAGTAACCCTTCTCTTTTTAAGAGCCTGTTAGAGCTTGAGAGCTATTAGTGCTGCAATTGTCTTTGATTTACTGTAGACACACACAACCAAGACAAGACAGTTGTTCATTTATAGGAGATAAATAGTCTCAAATGGTTTGCTTCCATTCAACACCTGACCTGTCTCCAAATGTATGTCAAAGCTCTCTGCACTTACAGTAGTAAGTGATTCTGCCTGCTGCCTGAATCATACTCTGCAACATTTGCAAAATGAGGATTTTCTTGGCCTGATGCACCAAACAGAAAAGCTCATTTACATGATCGGATAATCAATTATTTTGAAATGTTTTGATGACTCACATGCAAGAATGATGCAAAAACAGAAGCACTTTCCACTTTCAAATAAACAAACCTTCAAAGCTCTCTATGCACATTTATTTGCCTCTTAGGTTTAAGTGCATGCAGCTCGGTATGGCTTCATGATCAACGTGGCCAAAATAGTTTCTCCATCTGCCACTGCCGCAGTTCCCCCCTCTTGTGAGTACAAATGACTGTGCGTGTGTATTCCTGTGCTTCTGTGCGTCTTGAGTGTGTGTGGTATGCTGTGGTTCGTTGCTGGCGCCAAATTTAGTCCAAGGCAGTGACTCCAGGTCTAACTGTTGCTCTGAAGTCCTACCAGCAGCTTTAACAGATGCCTCAGTCATGATCATGAGACACAGAGTATACATCGAAACATACACTAGACCACCTCGCAGCTGAGACCATTCTACCTTGGAAAGCACATAAACCTGAAAACCTCAGACATCTGGCCAAAAAGCAAGTGAGAAAGAAAAAAAACTAAACATGGAAAGATCTGATTTTCCACCAGCTTTCCTCTAGGTCGGTTCCTCTTCCAAAAAAAGAACAAGGAAGAAGTTGAAAGCTGACATGAACACTTAGACAAATACATCAGCAGCTCAGGACAGAGAGCCAGTTACACAAAAATCACTTTGTCTTATGTGACAAAAATGGGTGTAGGAGGCTATGATGTCATGCTGTCAGGCCTCCAACACACAAAAGTTTCTGACTCCAATAAACACATACAAAGAAGACTGAGTATGTTGCATAGAAAATCCAATGCTTGCTGGATGTTAGTTGCTTGTATAATTGAGACAATGCAGTTTCAGGTTTAAGTTATGTTCAAGAAGCCTTCAACAATTTTAAATCACCAGGTTAAACCATACTGAAGCTCCAGCTGAGGAGTCACTGTCATGTTGTTATGGTTGTTTTCTTCATCAGAGTTCAATAAACTTGAACTTTGGTATTGAGCAAAGAGACACTAATTCCCACCCTGTACATGTGTTTGGATTGGCCTGAATGGAACATGAATGAACAATGTGACTAGCTAGAGAGAGGCAGAGAGAGCATAACTCGGAATGAGAGAGAGAGGAGGAGAAAGAGAGGGAACTATCAGAGTTGCAGGAACTCTGACGTAACAGACGTAATAGTGAACTGTGAATGTCAGGAAGACATGAACTCAAGGTGAGACAGGGACCATGAAAGCTCTCGTGTTCTAAGCCACTGACAGACAAACAGGCAGCAAAACAAACACAGAGAAGGTCAGCGAAAGATGAAGAGAGCAAAAACAGACATTTTAAACCCACTCTGACTTACCGCCAAGGCCTGCAGCCTCTCTTTGTGGAGCTGAGCCTCCTCACACGACATCCTGAGGGGGAAGCAGGGGGAAAGGGGGGTGAAAGGAGAAAGAGACGTGAGATCTGGGAAAGATAGAAAGCTGGTGTCCCTCAGTGAGAGATAAAAAAGAGGATAGAGTAGTAGAAGAGAGAGGGGAGTGAAGGAGAAGGAGGAGGAGTATCCAGACGAGGTCCTTCCTCAGCAGTAATCCAACCAGAGAGAGAGGGATAAGGAGCTCACACTGTGAGGACGCAAAGATCTCTCATTCACTGGCCATGTGCCTCACACTCTGCTCTCTCTCTTTCTCTTTCCTTCTGTCTTTATCACCCACTCTTTCTTTTGCGCGCTCTGTCTCTCCTCCCATTTGTCCCCTCCTTCCTTCCCTCCCTCTCTCTTTTTTAGGCATGGGCCATGTGTGATTAAACAGCTGGGAGGAGCAGCTGAGAGAGAGTGAGCGAGGAGGGAAGGGGAGAGAGAGAAGTGATGACATGAAGTTAGGGGGCTGCGAGAAGAGAGGGAGAGAGAAAAGAAAAAGGAGAGAGAAAGAGGAACAAAAACATAGCTGCAGAAGTCAGGAAAAGGGAAGCAGGAGTCATTTTTCACATTTGAAACACAGAATGGGACAAACGGAAATGAGACATCAACAGCTGGAGGACTATGATTCTTTTCTTGATAATTATATTCATTTTTGTCCAGTTGCATCTTTTTTATTTACTGTTACTATCTGAGCTTCAGTGATAGGTTTTATTCTTCACCTAGACAAATCAGTAGATCACAGAGCTGTATTTATGTATAAGGAAAAGTCTACCAACATAAATACATGGATTGTAAAAAAGACACTTTGTCCAAGCGACTGCTTGTTTGAAATGTTTGTCTATGTTCAACTTTCCTGAAGAATGGTAAAGTTAAGTAATGTTACATAAGAGCTCATCAATGAACAGGCTTGTCAGTGTACCTTATTTTACTCTGTGAGGCCCCTCCCACCAAATGATACACTGAACATGCCAACTGCTAGGTTTGTCTCACTCAGTAGACAGACACACTGACAGCTGATCAGTAAACACACCCCTACCAAAAGAGAGTCAGAATGCCGCAACTGGTGTGTGCTGCACAGCTGCTGTGCTAGGAGATAGAGATGAAGACACAAGTCACAGAGAAGCTGGATGATGCTAGTTCGTACAGAATTGCTGTGATTGGTTAATGTGCTGGCTAACTCAGATTGGTTGTTTGATTCAGACAGGGTTAGTTTTGGTAAATGGACTGTGTTTAAATAACGCTGTCTAGTCTTCTGGCCACTCAAAGCACTGTTACATTACATGTCACATTCTTCTGTTCACACCACATTCATACACTGATGGCAGAGGCTGCCAGGCACCCATCACTGTTATCAAATTCCAGTCAATGGCACATCCACCAGGGGGAGTTGCTCAAGTACACTTTGGCATGTGGACAGCGAGACCTGGGCTAGAACCCTCGACCTTCCGATAAAGAGATTCTACCACTGAGCCACAGCTACCCATTGACAATGGTATGAGTGTTAGCTTCTCTTCACTGGCTCCCAATAAAATGTAGAATAGAATTTAAAATCCTTCTTTTAACCTACAAAGCCCTTAAAAATCAGGCACCCTCGTAACTTAAAGAGCTCATAGTGCCCTATTACCCCTCTAGAACTCTACGCTCACAACATGCAGGCTTGCTAGTTGTACCTAAAATCTCTAAAAGTAGTGAAGTATCTGATATTCAACCACATAAGATTAAGTATATGTTGCTAGTCTGTGTTGTTTAAAATAAGTCCAGGGACCCACAAGAATGAGTTACAATAGTAGGCTCCAGAAATCTCTAGGAATGGCCTTAAAAAAAGATCACCTTTGACATAGGCAAATATATGCTCAGAACAAGGCGTCCATAAAAAGGAGTCAAATAGCAGCTAACTTGAAACTTGTGTTGAAGAGCCCATATATGTACATGTTTGAAGGACACCCTCATTCTAATTTGAGTGCACCTTCATAGTATTTAAGCCAGAACTTGGAGATAGAAGAGAGGCGACTTCATCTGGCCCGGTCCTCCTCCAAGCAGTCGCGATGCTTGTTACTGATGCTGATGCTGTTTGATTGTAATAAATCTGATTACTATCCAAGATGGCCAGTGTCACGAAGTTCATTCTACATCTACACATCACGGGCTGTTAAGATACGACAGTAGTATGGGAGGTAGAACCTTCAGTTATCAGGCCCCTCTCCTTTGGAATCATCTACCAGTCAGGGTCCGGGAGGCAGACACCCTCTCCACTTTAAGAGTAGGCTTCAAATTTTCCTTTTTGATAAAGCTTATAGTTAAGCTGGCTCAGGCTTGGACCAGCTTTTGTTATGCTGCTATAGGCCTAGACTGCCGGGGGAACTGGCGCACTGACACACTGGGATCCTAGCTCACCCCCTTCCCCCCAACCCCTTCATCACTTACTTTAACTCTGCCTGTCCCATTAAAGTTACTAACCATAGACCTTTCTGGAGTCCCTGAGCTCCATTGTCATTCCTCTGAGCTGCCGTAGACGTCCTCCTGCTGCGGATGTTCTGGACTCCAGCTGATACGGACGTACTGGACTCCAGCGGCAACAGCTACTATTACTCGTCTCATACTATCACCTCTCTCTCTTATTCCCCTCTATCTGTCTTTCCAGACCCAACTCGGTCGAGGCATGATGTCTGTCTAACATGAGTCTGGTTCTGCTCGAGGTTTCTGCCTGTTAAAAGGAAGTTTTTCCTCTCCACTGTAACTAGCTAAATACTGCGATGTGCAATGCTCATGATGGATTAAGGTGGGGTCAGACTGAGTCTTATCCTGTCTTGAAGTTGGGTTTCTGTTCATAATTTGACATAGAGTGGTCTAGACCTCCTATGTTTGTAAAAGAGTCTTGAGATAACGTTTGTTGTGATTTGGCGCTATACAAATAAAGATTGATTGATTGATTGATTGATTGATTGATTGATTGATTGATTGATTGATTGATTGATTGATTGATTGATTGATTGATTGATTGATTGATACACATATGCTTAAAGGTAAAGCTGGGCGATGTTTAAAATATGTTACCCATATCAGTTTAGTAGAGTATTGTTTTGAGTAGTGCACTGCCCTTTAATATTACTAAGATTTTCGGGCAGAGTGATATTGTTTCCCATGGTGCATTGAAAGCATCACAGTTATTCAGTGTTCAGTTGTACTACAGTCGTGGTGGACATTAAACATGTTCAAAGTGAACAGCAGAAGTTGTCTTCCTGCTCTTCCTTTACCCACATCATGAAGTGTATTAAGTAAGAATGTCACCCTTTCCAGTGGTTAGGGGGTGTAATTACAGGTTTAAATATATATAATATTTATGGAACATTTGTTTATATTTATATTGAGAAAAATTATATCACCATAATTATCATTATCAATTTATCGCCCAGCCCTACTTAAAGGAACATGTCAGTTTAATATTGACATTTATGAACAACGCTGTATTTTAATCAACTTTTCTAATTAAATTATACAATCTACTGCAGTTGACCAAAGGCCTGTTATGAAACAATGTCCTTA